>NW_018744010.1:0-22067 GCF_001683475.1 Chenopodium quinoa
GAGTACTTCAGAGATGGCATCCAAGTCTGTACCGACCCCAGAAGAGAGGCGTCCCCTAGACGACCCTCAAGTTCAGTCGGACCATGATACCGAAAGTGAATTTGAAGTTGAACTCATACAGCTCCAGACGGGACCCTAAGGGCCCGCCGTACCCGTCATACTGAAATAAGGGAACGGGAGTATCTTCAAACAGGAAGCGAGCCAGCAGGCGCACCGCTTGCTCGGCAACAGCCGACTGATGGGTCTGCTCCGATCACAAGGAACGAACTCATGACCTTCATGAGGGGATTCAAGGGAGAGATCCAAGAGTTGATCAATAAAAAACCGCCTGCTTCAGTCAAAGAGCAGGCGGCCAAAAAACCTTCCACTTCACTGAAGAGGAAGCCAGTTCAAGGGCGAGAGGCGACTCCCCATCCTAAATCTAAGAAGCGGGAGCCGTCTGCTCTTGATTTCACAAAACTCCGTTATCCTACGGGAAATAGGAAACCGGTTCGTCATATTCAGCGGACGGGTCAAGGCAAACGTTCACAGATGCTCGGCACCTGCTAGAGCAGAAGAAGAGTGACCGATTATCAGAGTCGGCTTCTACTTCAAATTTTCAGGACAGTTTGCGAAATGCCTCGATGAGGCCAACTCAGTCGTACCATGAGAGTCAGTCAGGCGGCACCTCCCGTCAGTCTGGCTTTCATAGTGCGCAGGCGGTACCAAATTTGCCATTTGTGCCGCAACAACAATATTTTATGCAGCCACCTCCATTTGGTGGACCTGCAGCAAAAAACGTCCAACCTATGGACTGGCAGCTACGGCTGCTTAGACTTGGTGAACAGCCGTCGGCCTTCTCCAAGGAAATTACTGAAGCCGCTCAGCCGGCCAAAGTAAAAAATGTTTTAGTAGGCGCCTATGATGGCACTACTAAACCCGGAAGACCATCTGATGGCATTCACCAACCTGATGTACCTTCAAGGGTTGGATGATCCCACTTGGTGCAAGTGTTTCCCAGCAACTCTCAAGGGAATTGCACAGCAATGGTTCGGCAACCTGCCGACTGGTTGTGTAAACAGTTTCAGGACGCTTGCTTACTTATTTGCCTCCAACTTTGCAATGAACATCCCTGCGAAGAAAACGACCCTTGATTTGGGAACAATTCAGCAGGGTGAAAAGGAGGGGCTTCGTTCCTACATCAGGCGGTTCAACCTGATGAGAATACAGATTCAAGGGTTACCGGATGAGGTAGCTTATACTGACTTTTTTAGAGGTCTCAAAGACGGGTCTACCTTCAAATTTGATTTAGTTCGAAAAAGGGTGGCGACTCTTCAAGAGGCCTTGATTGAAGCAGAAGCCTATATACAGGCGACTGATCTGTGTACAATGAAACAGTCGGACGGGAAGAGGTTCGACAATAGAGAAGGACGACAGAAACAGTCGTCCAACAAAGATGAAAAAAGAAAAGGGGTCTGGGCGGCTGATTCCTCTAAACAGCCGGCCAAGAAGAAAAAGGAATTCAAACCATACTCCCCAAAGTATGTGTTTAACAAGGATAACCAGTTTATCCTAAAAGAAATAAAGGGACGGCTCTCAATTGAGAAACCGCTCCCCATGAAGGGTTCTGCGAGCAACCGGAACCAAGACAAAATCTGTGCTTATCATGATGACATTGGTCATCACACCAACGACTGCATTAGTCTCATGCGGTACCTAGACCGCTTGGCTGATCAAGGTGATCTTGACACTTATGTCAAGAAATCTACGGGGAATACTTCCTCAAAAAAGCAGTCGGCCAAAAAGAATCAACAGGCGACAGTTCCGATACAGATGATGCAGTCGTCTACACATTGCAGGCGGCTTCTCAGGAGGCGGCCCACTATTAGGGGCAACAAAGATAATATAAGGCGGTTAGATGTAAATTCCGTTCACCAAGAACGACCGTCCAAATATACATTTCCTGAGATTGTCATCACTGAAGAGGATCTAGGAGGAATAAGGGGGCCGCATGACGACCCTCTCGTTATTGAATGTAAAGTGGCCAACAGAGAGTTGGTCGAATCCTCATAGATACTGGGAGCTCTTCAGATCTCATCAGCAGCAAATGTCTGTCAAAACTGAAATATCAGACGGACTGCATACATCCGGCCTCCCACCCTTTAATAGGGTTTGGAGGAGGAGTCGTCCACCCACTGGGACGAGTTGATCTACCCGTCCGCCTGGGCGAAAAAGGGGAAGGACGACACATGGTAGTCCGATTCCTAGTTGTAGAGGAACTCTCTGCCTACAACATGATTCTGGGTCGCCCAACCCTGAATAGTGCCAAGGCTGTTATAATCCCGTCACTTATGCTGCTTAAGTTTGAAAGGGACAATGGAACAGTCGGCTCCCTAAGGGGAGATCAGAGGATGCCCGAGAGTGCTATCTCTCGGATGTCAAACCACTGCTAAGGCACTGGGTCAAGTGGAGAAAAAACAGACCTTGACAATGTCAAGGAAAGTGCGCCTGTTCAAGAAACAGGGACAGAAAAAGAAAGGCGTCCCAGACAGAGTCCGCCAGAAAGGCAAGAAAATAGCAAATTCATTGGCAGAGGACCGGCCGGATGAGTTCCGCCCTCAGCCGGCTGGTGAGCATACGGACCTGATATTAGACGACTCCCGCCCTGACCGAGACAGTCAAAGTTGGGACGACTGCTCTGAGAAACCTTGGTGCTGACTTTCACAACCTGTTGAAAGAATACAAGGACATCTTTGCATTTGAAGTCCATGAAATGCAGGCATTAGTCCTGATCTGGCAGTACACAAACTCGCTGTGGATCCGAAAAAGAAGCCGGTACGGCAAAAGAAGCGGAACCATGGTGAAGAAAGAGGTCAGGCGGCCGCCGCCGAAGTCAAAAAATTACTTGATGCAGGGTTCATTCGGCAATGTTACTTCCCAGATTGGGTTGCAAATGTGGTACTTGTTAAAAGCCGAATGGCAACCTGGCGAATGTGTGTAGACTACACAGACTTGAACAAGGCGTGCCCAAAGACAGTTCCTCTGCCCAAATTGATAACCTGGTCGACTCAACAGCCGGCCATCCTTGATGAGTTTTATGGACGCTATTCTGGTTTTCATCAAATACGACCAACCGATCAAACGGCCTACACATGAGTCCTCCGAGAATGATCAAATGGCCATAGAAATGCAGAGTCTCGAAGTTACTTTCGAGCCTAGAAAAGCAGTGAAGGGGCAAGCCTTTGCTGACTTTATTGTAGAGATGACTCGTCCTCCTGACTCTCAAGTTCCAGACCAAGTCTGGAAGGTATATGTGGACGGAAGCTCTACTTCAAACGGTTGTGGAGCAGGCGTCGTATGTCAATCTCCAGAGGGCGACAGGTTCGAGTATGCTCTACGCTTCAGTTTCCAGGCTTCAAACAATGAGGCAGAATATGAAGCTTTACTAGCCGGGATCCGCATGTGTAAGGCGGCCGGGGCAAGGAAAATAGACGCCTGTTCTGATTCACAACTGATAGTGAGTCAGTACAATGGCGAATACGAAGCAACACATCCGGCCATGATCAAATATTTACAGGCGGTCCGACAAGCAGTCGGCTCCCTTGAGGATTTCCATCTGATCCAAGTACCGAGATCAGAAAACAACCAGGCAGATGCACTCTCGAAATTAGCATCATCCGCCTCCTCCGATACTCCTCGAACTGTGTTTTGGGAAGTAATGGAGAAGAGAAGCATCGAGGAAAATCCTATTGGAATTCTAGACAGAAGCTCAACCTGGATGGATTCAATCAGGGCATATCTGACAAACGGTACATCTGCCGGATGATCCTCAACAGGCGGCATCACTGAAAAAACGAGCCTCCTGTTTTGAAATGATACAGGGGGAACTGCACAAGAGGGGGCACCTTCAACCCTTCTTAAAGTGTGTTACTCCTGAAAAGGGACGAGAGATACTAGATGATCTTCACTCTGGTTTCTGTGCTTCCCATATAGGTGGTAGGATGCTTGCTCAAAGGGCAAGGCGGCAGGGCTACTTTTGGCCTACTTTGGAAGCAGATGCAATGGAGATGGTGAAAAAATGTGACAAGTGCCAAAGGTTTGGCAAATTAATTCACCGTCCGGCTACTGATCTCACTACCATTCACAGCCCACTACCGTTTGCTAAGTGGGGCATGGACATTCTGGGTCCATATACGCCTGCTACAGGCGGCAGAAGGTATATACTTGTTGCCGTTGACTACTTCACTAAATGGGTAGAGGCGGAGGCTGTAAAGGGAATCAAGACGAAAGATGTAATTTCATTCATTTGGAAAAACGTCATCACTCGGTTCGGGGTTCCCATGTCTATGGTTTTTGATAATGGTCCCCAATTTGAGACGCCTGTTCTCAAAAGCTGGTTGGGAGACCAAGGAATTGGACATTACTTTGCATCTGTCGGCCGTCCACAAGCAAACGGCCAGGTAGAAGCCTTTAATAAAATCATCTCAGACGGTCTCAAGAAAAAAATTGAACGAGCAGGCGGCCTATGGGCAGATGAACTACCACATGTTCTTTGGGCCATTAGGACGACTGAAAAAGGGGCGACTGGAGAAACTCCATTCCTCCTAACTTATGGTGCAGAAGCTGTTCTTCAATAGAACACTACGAGCCGACTCTTCGAGTAATGCTATATGACGAAGAGGCAAACTGGGAAGCTATGCGCCTGGCATTAGACTCACTTCCTTAAAAGAGGGGCAATGCTGTTTTGCGCCATGAAATCTACCGCCTGAGAATGACTAGATCATACAACAAAAAAGTGCACAGGCGTCCACTCAAAGTAGGGGACTTTGTACTTAGAAAAATGGAAGCAGTTGGTAGGGCTAACGAGTCTGGCAAACTAACTCCCAACTGGGAAGGACCCTACCGAATCTATGCGGAAGTCAGGGACGGTACCTACCGTCTGGAAACACCAGACGGACAACCGTTGCCTCGAACTTGGAATGTAGATAACCTTAAGAAATATTTCTTTTGAATGATGTAAAGTAAAGAGCTACTTAACTAAGTTGGCACTTACTATTCAATTTTGTATTACGAGGGGCATGCCGTCTGTACCTTTACAGTCGGCTACTCTCCATTGAGTTTCACTCTCTATCTTTACAGGGGCATGCCGTCTGTTCCATTACAGTCGGCTACTCTCTCTCGAGTATTTTACTCACAATACTTAGCTAAAAAGTTTAGGGCCTGGCCGATCCTGTAACTAACAGGCGGCTACCCTTCTTTTACTTAGCACATACGTTCACCACGAACGTACCAAGGCCACTGGCCGAATGATCAGACCAGGCGCCTAGTCAACTGATCTAACTTTTAAAAACTAATCCGACCTGTCCCAACATTATAGCAGGCGTCCGGCGGCATCCATTCGGATGAAATTCGTCGCAGAGAGCAGCTCCCTTTTGGGTGGAACATTGTTCTATAAACTAATTACACGGCACCTATACGACTGTCCCAAAGGGCAACCACGTAGCCGTTTTTGAGACAAGGATAACTCTATCACTAACCAAACCAGTGGTAGCAGTTGACATCTGAGTCAGATGACCGCCTGTATTACTTGGGATAAATGCAGGGGGTACCTATTGAGTTAATAGCCAACAAACATTGGCGAATCAAGGGGTCTAGCCGGCCTACGCCGCCTGGTACCTCTACTTCTCAAACAAAAGTGACGGCGACTGAGTAACTCCAAAGTTAACTCATAGTCACTCCTTCAAATTTGGTATGGAACCTAAAAAGTTTGAGTCGTCCGCCTGTTTTATACAAACAAGGGCACTCGAACCCCTATTCCTACTGGATAACCTATTGAGTAAATAGCCAACAAACATTGGTAAATCAAGGGGTCTAGCCGGCCTACGCCGCCTGATACCTTTACTACTCAATCAAGATTGTGACGAAGACTAAGTAACTCCTATGTTAACTTAATAGTCACTCAAACTTAGTACTGAGCCTAAAAGGTACGAGTCGTCCACTTGTTTTTAATAAACAAAGGCTCTCAACCAATACTCTTGCTAGGTTAACAAATAACAAATTAGAGGCCAACATTGGCAATAAAGGGAAACAACCGGTACCCGCCGCTTGTTTTCCTACTTAAATTCCTTGGCTACTTGGTAATTCTATTTACTTGGTCAAATTGAATAAAGAGTTCGAATACCGATTGATTAAATGGCCGACTGATCATCTATCCTGGAAACAGACAACCAGTCGTCCAGGGGCATAGGCGGCATACTTACTATTTGTACCTGTCTTAACGTTCGGCCATACACAACAGTCTGTCTAGTGAGCAAATTTCAAATACTTAGACAAATTTGAACAAAAACAAAAAATTTGATTAAAATGAGCCGGCCATAAAAGACCAGCAGAATATTCAAAACCCCGGCCCCCTGGCCGGGTAAATTACAAAGCAAACGGCACACAGGCCGTGAAAAAAAAAATATACTTAAAGCTTAAGAAGGGGGCAGTTCAGTGTCAGCAGCAGCCGCCTGGTCAGCACTCTTCTTGCTGGACTCGGCCTTAGCTGCATCATCTTTTGATGCCTTACCCCCAAGTGGCACAAGCGCCACAACCGGCTCTTCCTCCTCCAACGCAACGCCCATCGCCTCTTCTTCAGCAGCCGCCAGGATCTGTTGATTATATATTTCCGAACACTGGCGGTACGTTCTTTCCCATGAGGCAAAGTCGGCACTGGGGAACAGTCGTTCCCAGGTCATGCGTTGGATTTGGGCGGAGTCTTCCACCATCTCCCGGACGAGCTCTTGTTTCTCTTGCTCGGCCTTGTCCGAGAGCTCTTGGGTAAGACTCTTCTCCTGGTTCACCAGGCGTTCTTTTACGTTAGCCAAAGATTTCTCCATGGCTTCGTAAGAGTGCATTTTCTGACGAAGGGGCTTCAGCTCGGCTTTAAGTTTGGTGACGGTCCCCTCCAGCTCGTCAACCTTCTTTTGGGCCGCCTCTAGCTGAGCCCGAACAGCGGCGGTCGCCTGCGCCTGATAATAAAGAAGATCAATGGTCAGTACTTCATTTTGGGCAATTTGAAACATTGCTTTATCACAGCTGGAGGCGGCCATAGCCTTTGCGGCCTTTACCTCTTTGTTTTTCCGATCAATCGGCTTGCGAAGGCTGTTGACTCGGAGCAGGGCCTAAGTACAAAGAAAAACAGGCGTCAGTTTCCAATCATAAGGGTTAACAGGCGTCCTGGACCTTCAAAAGGGTATACCTCAGCTAGGATCCCCGAAATTCCATCGAGGTCAAGGGTGCCGGCACCCTTGACCGCCTCCCTGTCAGAGGGAGGAACTACTTTAACCATTGACTTGGCTACCTCAACCAAGTCAAGTCCCTGGGGGCCGGCTGCATTAAGCAAAAGGAAAAACAAGTTAGACCTAATCAAGAAGGAAGCAAGAGTGAGTTTTTACAAGCAAGTGTCCATACATCTAGGCGGCCCCGCCTGGGTTTTTGAAGAAGTGGCCGGCTGCTTCTCAGCCGCCACTGTTTTCCTGGAAGACCCAGGAGAGCTTGCAACAGTCGTTCTCCGGGCCTTGGGGTCCGGCTGTTGCGAGGAAGAAGCCCTTGGAGTGCCAGACTGAAAACAAAAAGAGTTAGTATATGCATAATACAACTTAAAGGGGAAGAGTTTTCAAAGCTTACCAAGGGTGCCTCCTTGCTGGGGGAGTCGGCGTACGACTGCTTCATTAGCGAAACCCGCAGCATGGCCGCCGCAGTCTTAGATGCTGTTATTTTACTCATGGCGTCGGCTGAAAGAAATAAACAGCAAAGTTAGTAAAAATCCCAAGTAAACAAGGCGTGAAAAAACAGAGTATTCGTCAGGCCGGCTACCTCTAGAGCACCGACTGCCGAGGCCACAGGCGGCCAAGAAGTACTCATCATAGAGCCACTTGAAGCTCGGGACGCAGTGTAGGGGTACTTGCTCTCGTACCCCTGAAGTAGAGTTCACCCTAGTCTCTACTTTGAAGAGTCCTTTGTCTAGGATCTCTCTTTTAGCCTTTGGGGGAACAGGCGGCATGCTGCGGCCGCCTGCAAGAAGAGGCGGATCCCTGTTCCACTTGTTAAAACGTTTGTTCAGCTCCGTGTCTGAACTCTCGATAATAAGGAAGGTGTTCCGCCAATCCTTCCATTTGTTTGCCTTACCTCTCGTCATGAGGTAACCCCTGTGGCTTGTTAGTTGATACCAGCCGGTACCTCCCGACTTAGGGGTCCGGCTGAGATAGTTCATGTGGGCGAAAGCCTCAAAACTTGGCTCCACCTCGTTCAGTTCGCACCCGGCCACATAGCCGAGTACGTTTACCCAAGAGTTGGGGGCTAACTGCCATAACCCCAGATCATACCCATCTAAAATCCGCTGAACAGCCGGATGTAATGGGAAGCGCAGACCAGCTTTGATGGCCGCCACATAGCAGCCAAAACAGCCGTCACCATAGCTGGTACCAGCCGGCCAGACGACAGTATCTTCTGGATCCGGCACAAACAGTAAATACTCCGGGCCCATTTTGTGGTTAGCAATAAAGCTCGCCACGTTGTCTCGCATGGTTGCGATCCGGCCCCGGGGCACCCTGCAGTAGTAGGGGGTGTTTTCCTCTCTGTAAGAGGCGGACGGCTCTGCCCAATTATCCCCCTTCTCCACTGCATGGGAACTTCTCGCCTCTTGTAGGCGGTTATGTTTTTCTTCTGAGTCAGAAGAACTATGGTCAGAAGAGCTGGAATCGGACTCGTCCCCTGACGAGTCCGAAGAGGACGACTCCTCCCCTCTCCTAGAGGGGCCCGCCTCCTCTCCCTTAGAAGGAGCAGAAGGTAAATTAGACATGTCCACGGTTAGATGAGAAGGGAACACCTTGGTCCCTCTCTCAGAACTGTCAGCTTGACAGTCGCCTCGTTCCACATCTGGCGCCTGGTCAGATGTTTCGCTAAGGAGTACCCTTTGGGAGGAGCCGTCTGAGTTTGATATCCTAGCAGTCTTTTTTGTTCTGGCCATCACGTTCTGCATAGACACAGATTCAGTCGGACTTTGTATAAAGGGCAAAGATGGGTCCAGAAAAGGGCAGGCGGCACTCCTAGTCCTAGATTCAGCCGTCCCCGGTGACCGGCTGATCACTAACTTAGGGCGTGTCGTGTGCTTCCATGGTGCCATTTCAAAAAATAAAAAGAAAATTAAGAGTAAGAGAACTGAGTTACCTGAACGGATGACAGTTGATGAAGTCCTGAAAGTTCGGGTCAGTCGGCTTGTCAGAACAGGCGGTAGGCAGAAAAAGTCCGAAAATGTCAGAGCAAGTTCAGGGGTCCGAATGTTCTCGCAAAAATTCTCAAATGTGAAAATGACCGAAGTCAGCACTTCCTTTTATAGGCAAAATGAGAAGGCGAAGGGTCGCTTCCGAATTCAAATTTGGGCGGGAGAATCTCCCGGCCGTCTGCAAGGTGACGCCTGTAACGGGCCGTCGCCTGTCACCGTGCGACACCTGTCACAGGCGACACGTGACCAGTCGCGTGCCACCTGTGAGGGGCAAATGATTAGGGGATTTTTATCCACCAAGCGCCGTTTGACAAGTGGACCAACCAGGTTCCGCCACGCGTCCTCCACGGACCACTTAAGACACGCCACGTGTCCACCCATGCCAAATGGGACAACCGGCCATCAAGGCCCATTTCAGTCTAGAAGCCCGATCGGCCCTAGGTTTACCTTAAACCTAGAGAGTTGCACGCTTCCCAAGGCTATAAATACTCGATTAATCCTCATTAATCAGGGGACCGAATAATTTACGGAACACACTAATAACCGGCTGATCTCGCTAGCAAAGCAGATTACCTACATTAAATACTCTCACCTAGAGAGACCTTATTACTTTAATTTCTGTATTAATTACTCCTTAATCAGGTACTAACTTGACCGTTGGAGGCGGAGCTCTCAGGAGTCTCCGTTATTTTGCAGGTACAGGCGTCCGGTTCCAGTCTCGGAATTGTAACTCTCCCGCAGGACATCAGAAAACCCCGAAACAACTTTCATTTGATTTAATTAGCTTTGTAGAATGTATTTGACTTTCATTTGATTCAAATAGCTTTATTTTAATGTGTTTTGACTTTCATTTGATTCAATTAGCTTTGTAGAATGTATTTGACTTTCATTTGATTCGAAATCTTTGTTTGAATGTGTTTGACTTTCATTTGATTCAATTAGCTTTGTTTGAATGTGTTTGACTTTAATTTTATTCAATTAGCGTTGTAGAATGTATTAGACTTTTATTTGATTTAATTAGCTTTGTTTGAATGTATTTGACTCTCATTTGATTCAAATAGCATTGTGTGAATGTGTTTAACTTTCATTTGATTCAATTAGCTTTGTAGAATGTATTTGACATTCATTTAATTTAAATAGCTTTGTTTGAATGTGTTTGACTTTCATTTGATTCAATTAGCTTTGTTTGAATGTGTTTGACTTTCATTTGATTCAATTAGCTTTGTAGAATGTATTTGACTCTCATTTGATTCAAATAGCTTTGTTTGAATGCGTTTAACTTTCATTTTATTCAATTAGCTTTGTAAAAATACATTTCACTTTCATTTAATTTAAACAACTTTGTTTGAATGTGTTTGACTTTCAATTGACTCAAATAGCTTTATTTGATTGCGTTTGACTTTCATTTGATACAATTAGCTTTGTAGAACGTATTTAACTTTCATTTGATTCAAATAGCGTTGTTTGAATGTGATTTACTTTCATTTGATTCCATCAGCTTTGTAGAATGTATTTAACTTTCAATTAATTCAATTAGCTTTGTAGAATGTATTTGACTTTCATTTGATTCAAATAGCTTTGTTTGAATGTGGTTGATTTCATTTGATTCAATTTGCTTTGTAGAATGTATTTGACTTTCATTTTCTTCAAATAACTTTGTTTGAATGTGTTTGACTTTCATTTGATTCAATTAGCTTTGTAGAATGTATTTGACATTCATTTAATTAAAATAGCTTTGTTTTGAATGTGTTTAACTTTCATTTGATTCAATTAGCTTTGTTTGAATGTGTTTGACTTTCATTTGACTCAATTAGCTTGTAGAATGTATTTGACTTTCATTTGATTCAAATAGCTTTGTTTGAATTTATTTGACTTTCATTTTCTTCAAATAGCTTTGTTTAAATGTGTTTGACTTTCATTTGATTCAATTAGCTTTGTAGAATGTATTTGACATTCATTTAATTAAAATAGCTTTGTTTGAATGTGTTTAACTTTCATTTGATTCAATTAGCTTTGTTTGA
The DNA here is from genome assembly GCF_001683475.1 of Chenopodium quinoa. Taxonomy (NCBI): domain Eukaryota; kingdom Viridiplantae; phylum Streptophyta; class Magnoliopsida; order Caryophyllales; family Amaranthaceae; genus Chenopodium; species Chenopodium quinoa. Next base: position 11,266 of record NW_018744010.1, read on the forward strand.
ATGTGTTTGACTTTCATTTGACTCAATTAGCTTTGTAGAATGTATTTGACTTTCATTTGATTCAAATAGCTTTGTTTGAATTTATTTGACTATCATTTTGATTCAAATAGCTTTGTTTGAATGTGTTTGACTTTCATTTGATTCAATTAGATTTGTAGAATGTATTTGACATTCATTTAATTTAAATAGCTTTGTTTGAATGTGTTTGACTTTCATTTGATTCAATTAGCTTTGTTTGAATGTGTTTGACTTTCATTTGATTCAATTAGCTTTGTAGAATGTATTTGACTCTCATTTGATTCAAATAGCTTTGTTTGAATGCGTTTAACTTTCATTTGATTCAATTAGCTTTGTAGAATACATTTCACTTTCATTTAATTTAAACAACTTTGTTTGAATGTGTTTGACTTTCATTTGACTCAAATAGCTTTATTTGATTGCGTTTGACTTTCATTTGATACAATTAGCTTTTGTAGAATGTATTTAACTTTCATTTGATTCAAATAGTTTTGTTTGAATGTGTTTGACTTTCATTTGATTCCATCAGCTTTGTAGAATGTATTTGACTTTCATTTGATTCAAATAGCTACATTTTAATGTGTTTGACTTTCATTTGATTCAATTAGCTTTGTAGAATGTATTTGACTTTCATTTGATTTGAAATCTTTGTTTGAATGTGTTTGACTTTCATTTGATTCAATTAGCTTTGTTTGAATGTGTTTGACTTTCATTTGATTCAATTAGCTTTGTTTGAATGTGTTTAACTTTCATTTGATACAATTAGCTTTGTAGAACGTATTTAACTTTCATTTGATTCAAATAGCTTTGTTTGAATGTGTTTGACTTTCATTTGATTCAAATAGCATTATGTTTGAATGTATTTGACTTTCATTTGATTCAAATAGCTTTGTTTGAATGTATTTGACTCTCATTTGATTCAAATAGCATTATGTGAATGTGTTTGACTTTCATTTGATTCAATTAGCTTTGTTTGAATGTATTTGACTTTCAATTGATTCAAATAGCTTTGTTTGAATGTGTTTGACTTTCATTTGATTCAATTAGCTTTGTAGAATGTATTTGACATTCATTTAATTAAAATAGCTTTGTTTGAATGTGTTTGACTTTCATTTGATTCAATTAGCTTTGTTTGAATGTGTTTGACTTTCATTTGATTCAATTAGCTTTGTAGAATGTATTTGACTCTCATTTGATTCAAATAGCTTTGTTTGAATGCGTTTAACTTTCATTTGATTTAACTAGCTTTGTAGAATACATTTCACTTTCATTTAATTTAAACAACTTTGTTTGAATGTGTTTGACTTTCAATTGACTCAAATAGCCTTATTTGATTGCGTTTGACTTTCATTTGATACAATTAGCTTTGTAGAACGTATTTAACTTTCATTTGATTCAAATAGCGTTGTTTGAATGTGTTTTACTTTCATTTGATTCCATCAGCTTTGTAGAATGTATTTAACTTTCAATTAATTCAATTAGCTTTGTAGAATGTATTTGACTTTCATTTGATTCAAATAGCTTTGTTTGAATGTGGTTGATTTCATTTGATTCAATTAGCTTTGTAGAATGTATTTGACTTTCATTTGAGTTAAATACCTTTGTTTGACTGTGTTTGACTTTCGTTTTTTTCAATTTGCTTTGTAGAATGTATTTGACTTTCATTTTCTTCAAATAGCTTTGTTTGAATGTGTTTGACTTTCATTTGATTCAATTAGCTTTGTAGAATGTATTTGACATTCATTTAATTAAAATAGCTTTGTTTGAATGTGTTTAACTTTCATTTGATTCAATTAGCTTTGTTGAATATATTTGACTTTCATTTGATTCAATTAGCTTTGTAGAATGGATTTGACTTCATTTGATTCAAATAGCTTTGTTTGAATTTATTTGACTCTCATTTGATTCAAATAGCTTTGTTTGAATGTGTTTGACTTTCATTTGATTCAATTAGCTTTGTAGAATGTATTTGACTTTCATTTGATTTAAATAGCTTTATTTGATTGTGTTTGACTTTCATTAGATTCAATTAGCTTTGTAGAATGCATTTGACTTTCATTTGATTCGAAATCTTTGTTTGAATGTGTTTGGCTTTCATTTGATTCAATTAGCTTTGTTTGAATGTGTTTGACTTTAATTTTATTCAATTAGCTTTGTAGAATGTATTAGACTTTTATTTAATTTAATTAGCTTTGTTTGAATGTATTTGACTCTCATTTGATTCAAATAGCTTTGTTTGAATGTGTTTGACTTTCATTTGATTCAAATAGCTTTGTTTGAATGTGTTTGACTTTCATTTGATTCAATTAGCTTTGTAGAATGTATTTGACTATCATTTGATTCAAATAGCTTTGTTTGAATGCGTTTAACTTTCATTTGATTCAATTAGCTTTGTAAAATACATTTCACTTTCATTTAATTTAAACAACTTTGTTTAAATGTGTTTGACTTTCATTTGACTCAAATAGCTTTATTTGATTGCGTTTGACTTTCATTTGGTACAATTAGCTTTGTAGAACGTATTTAACTTTCATTTGATTCAAATAGTTTTGTTTGAATGTGTTTGACATTCATTTGATTCCAACAGCTTTGTAGAATGTATTTGACTTTCATGTGATTCATTTAGGTTTGTAGAATTTATTTGACTTTCATTTGATTTAAATAGCTTTATTTGAATATGTTTTGACTTTCATTTGGTTCAATTAGCTTTGTAGAATGTATTTGACTTTCATTTGATTCGAAATCTTTGTTTGAATGTGTTTGACTTTCATTTGATTTAATTAGCTTTGTTTGAATGTGTTTGACTTTAATTTTATTCAATTAGCTTTGTAGAATGTATAAGACTTTTATTTAATTTAATTAGCTTTGTTTGAATGTATTTGACTCTCATTTGATTCAAATAGCTTTGTTTGAATGTGTTTGACTTTCATTTGATTCAAATAGCTTTGTTTGAAATGTGTTTGACTTTCATTTGATTCAATTAGCTTTGTAGAATGTATTTGACTATCATTTGATTCAAATAGCTCTGTTTGAATGCGTTTAACTTTCATTTTATTCAATTAGCTTTGTAGAATACATTTCACTTTCATTTAATTTAAACAACTTTGTTTGAATGTGTTTGACTTTCATTTGACTCAAATAGCTTTATATGATTGCGTTTGACTATCATTTGATACAATTAGCTTTGTAGAACGTATTTAACTTTCATTTGATTCAAATAGCTTTGTTTGAATGTTTTTTACTTTCATTTGATTCCATCAGCTTTGTAGAATGTATTTGACTTTCATTTGATTCATTTAGCTTTGTAGAATGTATTTGACTTTCATTTGATTTAAATAGCTTTATTTGAATGTATTTGACTTTCATTTGATTCAAATAGCTTTGTTTGAATGTGGTTGATTTCATTTGATTCAATTAGCTTTGTAGAATGTATTTGACTTTCATTTGAGTTAAATACCTTTGTTTGACTGTGTTTGACTTTCATTTTTTTTCAATTTGCTTTGTAGAATGTATTTGACTTTCATTTTCTTCAAATAGCTTTGTTTGAATGTGTTTGACTTTCATTTGATTCAATTAGCTTTGTAGAATGTATTTGACATTCATTTAATTAAAATAGCTTTGTTTGAATGTGTTTAACTTTCATTTGATTCAATTAGCTTTGTTTGAATGTGTTTGACTTTCATTTGATTCAATTAACTTTGTAGAATGTATTTGACTTTCATTTGATTCAAATAGCTTTGTTTGAATTTATTTGACTCTTATTTGATTCAAATAGCTTTGTTAGAATGTGTTTTACTTTCATTTGATTCAATTAGCTTTGTAGAATGTATTTGACTTTCATTTGATTTAAATAGCTTTATTTGAATGTGTTTGACTTTCATTTGATTCAATTAGCTTTGTAGAATGTATTAGACTTTTATTTAGTTTAATTAGCTTTGTTTGAATGTATTTGACTCTCATTTGATTCAAATAGCTTTGTTTGAATGTGTTTGACTTTCATTTGATTCAAATAGCTTTGTTTGAATGTGTTTGACTTTCATTTGATTCAATTAGGTTTGTAGAATGTATTTGACTATCATTTGATTACAATAGCTTTGTAGAATGTATTTGACTTTTATTAGATTTAATTAGCTTTGTTTGAATGTATTTGACTCTAATTAGATTCAAATAGCTTTGTTTGAATGTGTTTGACTTTCAGTTGATTCAATAAGCTTTGTAGAATGCATTTCACTTTCATTTGATTCAAATAGCTTTGTTTGAATGTATTTGACTTTTATTTGATTCCATCAGCTTTGTAGAATGTATTTGACTTTCAATTGATTCAATAAGCTTTGTAGAATGTATTTGACTTTCATTTGAGTCAAATACCTTTGTTTGACTGTGTTTGACTTTCATTTTTTTCAATTTGCTTTGTAGAATGTATTTTACTTTCATTTTCTTCAAATAGCTTTGTTTGAATGTGTTTGACTTTCATTTGATTCAATTAGGTTTGTAGAATGTATTTGACATTCATTTAATAAAAATAGCTTTGATTGAATGTGTTTAACTTTCATTTGATTCAATTAGGTTTGTTTGAATGTGTTTGACTTTCATTTGATTCAATTAGCTTTGTAGAATGGATTTGACTTTCATTTGATTCAAATAGCTTTGTTTGAATTTATTTGACTCTCATTTGATTCATATAGCTTTGTTTGAATGTGTTTGACTTTCATTTGATTCAATTAGCTTTGTAGAATGTATTTGACTTTCATTTGATTTAAATAGCTTTATTTGATTGTGTTTGACTTTCATTAGATTCAATTAGCTTTGTAGAATGCATTTGACTTTCATTTGATTCGAAATCTTTGTTTGAATGTGTTTGGCTTTCATTTGATTCAATTAGCTTTGTTTGAATGTGTTTGACTTTAATTTTATTCAATTAGCTTTGTAGAATGTATTAGACTTTTATTTAATTTAATTAGCTTTGTTTGAATGTATTTGACTATCATTTGATTCAAATAGCTTTGTTTGAATGTGTTTGACTTTCATTTGATTCAAATAGCTTTGTTTGAATGTGTTTGACTTTCATTTGACTCAATTAGCTTTGTAGAATGTATTTGACTATCATTTGATTCAAAATAGCTTTGTTTGAATGCGTTTAACTTTCATTTTGATTCAATTAGCTTTGTAGAATACATTTCACTTTCATTTAATTTTAACAACTTTGTTTAAATGTGTTTGACTTTCATTTGACTCAAATAGCTTTATTTGATTGCGTTTTACTTTCATTTGGTACAATTAGCTTTGTAGAACGTATTTAACTTTCATTTGATTCAAATAGTTTTGTTTGAATGTGTTTGACTTTCATTTGATTCCAAAGCTTTGTAGAATGTATTTGACTTTCATTTGATTCATTTAGCTTTGTAGAATGTATTTGACTTTCATTTGATTTAAATAGCTTTATTTGAATATGTTTGACTTTCATTTGGTTCAATTAGCTTTGTAGAATGTATTTGACTTTCATTTGATTCGTAATCTTTGTTTGAATGTGTTTGACTTTCATTTGATTCAATTAGCTTTGTTTGAATGTGTTTTGACTTTAATTTTATTCAATTAGCTTTGTAGAATGTATTAGACTTTTATTTAATTTAATTATCTTTGTTTTGAATGTATTTGACTCTCATTTGATTCTAATAGCTTTGTTTGAATGTGTTTGACTTTCATTTGATTCAATTAGCTTTGTTTGAATGTGTTTGACTTTCATTTGATTCAATTAGCTTTGTAGAATGTATTTGACTATCATTTGATTCAAATAGCTTTGTTTTGAATGCGTTTAACTTTCATTTGATTCAATTAGCTTTGTAAGAATACATTTCACTTTCATTTAATTTAAACAACTTTGTTTGAATGTGTTTGACTTTCATTTGACTCAAATAGCTTTATTTGATTGCGTTTGACTTTTATTTGATACAATTAGCTTTGTAGAACGTATTTAACTTTCATTTGATTCAAATAGCTTTGTTTGAATGTGTTTTACTTTCATTTGATTCCATCAGCTTTGTAGAATGTATTTAACTTTCAATTAATTCAATTAGCTTTGTAGAATGTATTTGACTTTCATTTGATTCAAATAGCTTTGTTTGAATGTGGTTGATTTCATTTGATTCAATTAGCTTTGTAGAATGTATTTGACTTTCATTTGAGTTAAATACCTTTGTTTTGACTGTGTTTGACTTTCATTTTTTTTCAATTTGCTTTGTAGAATGTATTTGACTTTCATTTTCTTCAAATAGCTTTGTTTGAATGTATTTTGACATTCATTTAATTAAAATAGCTTTGTTTGAATGTGTTTAACTTTCATTTGATTCAATTAGCTTTGTTTGAATGTGTTTGACTTTCATTTGATTCAATTAGCTTTGTAGAATGTATTTGACTTTCATTTGATTCAAATAGCTTTGTTTGAATTTATTTGACTCTCATTTGATTCAAATAGCTTTGTTTGAATGTGTTTTACTTTCATTTGATTCAATTAGCTTTGTAGAATGTATTTGACTTTCATTTGATTTAAATAGCTTTATTTGAATGTGTTTGACTTTCATTTGATTCAATTAGCTTTGTAGAATGTATTTGACTTTCATTTGATTCAAAATCTTTGTTTGAATGTGTTTGACTTTCATTTGATTCAATTAGCTTTGTTCGAATGTGTTTGACTTTCATTTGATTCAATTAGCTTTGTTTGAATGTGTTTAACTTTCATTTGATACAATTAGCTTTGTAGAACGTATTTAACTTTCATTTGATTCAAATAGCTTTGTTTGAATGTGTTTGACTTTCATTTGATTCCATCAGCTTTGTAGAATGTATTTGACTTTCAATTGATTCAATTAGCTTTGTAGAATGTATTTGACTTTCATTTGATTCAATTAGCTTTGTAGAATGTATTTGACTTTTATTAGATTTAATTAGCTTTGTTTGAATGTATTTGACTCTAATTAGATTCAAATAGCTTTGTTTGAATGTGTTTGACTTTCAGTTGATTCAATAAGCTTTGTAGAATGCATTTCACTTTCATTTGATTCAAATAGCTTTGTTTGAATGTATTTGACTTTCATTTGATTCCATCAGCTTTGTAGAATGTATTTGACTTTCAATTGATTCAATTAGCTTTGTAGAATGTATTTGACTTTCATTTGTGTCAAATACCTTTGTTTGACTGTGTTTGACTTTAATTTTTTTCAATTTGCTTTGTAGAATGTATTTTACTTTCATTTTCTTCAAATAGCTTTGTTTGAATGTGTTTGACTTTCATTTGATTCAATTAGGTTTGTAGAATGTATTTGACATTCATTTAATTAAAATAACTTTGTTTGAATGTGTTTAACTTTCATTTGATTCAATTAGGTTTGTTTGAATGTGTTTAACTTTCATTTGATTCAATTAGCTTTGTAGAATGGATTTCACTTTCATTTGATTCAAATAGCTTTGTTTGAATTTATTTGACTCTCATTTGATTCAAATAGCTTTGTTTGAATGTGTTTGACTTTCATTTGATTCAATTAGCTTTGTAGAATGTATTTGACTATCATTTGATTCAAATAGCTTTGTTTGAATGCGTTTAACTTTCATTTGATTCAATTAGCTTTGTAGAATACATTTCACTTTCATTTAATTTAAACAACTTTGTTTAAATGTGTTTGACTTTCATTTGACTCAAATAGCTTTATTTGATTGCGTTTGACTTTTCATTTGGTACAATTAGCTTTGTAGAACGTATTTAACTTTCATTTGATTCAAATAGTTTTGTTTGAATGTGTTTGACTTTCATTTGATTCCAACAGCTTTGTAGAATGTATTTGACTTTCATTTGATTCATTTAGCTTTGTAGAATGTATTTGACTTTCATTTTATTTAAATAGCTTTATTTGAATATATTTGACTTTCATTTGGTTCAATTAGCTTTGTAGAATGTATTTGACTTTCATTTGATTCGAAATCTTTGTTTTGAATGTGTTTGACTTTCATTTGATTCAATTAGCTTTGTTTGAATGTGTTTTGACTTTAATTTTATTCAATTAGCTTTGTAGAATGTATTAGACTTTTATTTAATTTAATTATCTTTGTTTGAATGTATTTGACTCTCATTTGATTCTAATAGCTTTGTTTGAATGTGTTTGACTTTCATTTGATTCAATTAGCTTTGTTTGAATGTGTTTGACTTTCATTTGATTCAATTAGCTTTGTAGAATGTATTTGACTATCATTTGATTCAAATAGCTTTGTTTGAATGCGTTTAACTTTCATTTGATTCAATTAGCTTTGTAGAATACATTTCACTTTCATTTAATTTAAACAACTTTGTTTGAATGTGTTTGACTTTCATTTGACTCAAATAGCTTTATTTGATTGCGTTTTGACTTTTATTTGATACAATTAGCTTTGTAGAACGTATTTAACTTTCATTTGATTCAAATAGCTTTGTTTGAATGTGTTTTTACTTTCATTTGATTCCATCAGCTTTGTAGAATGTATTTAACTTTCAATTAATTCAATTAGCTTTGTAGAATGTATTTGACTTTCATTTGATTCAAATAGCTTTGTTTGAATGTGGTTGATTTCATTTGATTCAATTAGCTTTGTAGAATGTATTTGACTTTCATTTGAGTTAAATACCTTTGTTTGACTGTGTTTGACTTTCATTTTTTTCAATTTGCTTTGTAGAATGTATTTGACTTTTCATTTTTTTCAAATAGCTTTGTTTGAATGTATTTGACATTCATTAATTAAAATAGCTTTGTTTGAATGTGTTTAACTTTCATTTGATTCAATTAGCTTTGTTTGAATGTGTTTGACTTTCATTTGATTCAATTAGCTTTGTAGAATGTATTTGACTTTCATTTGATTCAAATAGCTTTGTTTGAATTTATTTGACTCTCATTTGATTCAAATAGCTTTGTTTGAATGTGTTTTACTTTCATTTGATTCAATTAGCTTTGTAGAATGTATTTGACTTTCATTTGATTTAAATAGCTTTATTTGAATGTGTTTGACTTTCATTTGATTCAATTAGCTTTGTAGAATGTATTTGACTTTCATTTGATTCAAAATCTTTGTTTGAATGTGTTTGACTTTCATTTGATTCAATTAGCTTTGTTCGAATGTGTTTGACTTTCATTTGATTCAATTAGCTTTGTTTGAATGTGTTTAACTTTCATTTGATACAATTAGCTTTGTAGAACGTATTTAACTTTCATTTGATTCAAATAGCTTTGTTGAATGTGTTTGACTTTCATTTGATTCCATCAGCTTTGTAGAATGTATTTGACTTTCATTGATTCAATTAGCTTTGTAGAATGTATTTGACTTTCATTTGATTCAATTAGCTTTGTAGAATGTATTTGACTTTGATTTAATTAGCTTTGTTTGAATGTATTTGACTCTAATTAGATTCAAATAGCTTTGTTTGAATGTGTTTGACTTTCAGTTGATTCAATAAGCTTTGTAGAATGCATTTCACTTTCATTTGATTCAAATAGCTTTGTTTGAATGTATTTGACTTTCATTTGATTCCATCAGCTTTGTAGAATGTATTTGACTTTCAATTGATTCAATTAGCTTTGTAGAATGTATTTGACTTTCATTTGTGTCAAATACCTTTGTTTGACTGTGTTTGACTTTAATTTTTTTCAATTTGCTTTGTAGAATGTATTTTACTTTCATTTTCTTCAAATAGCTTTGTTTGAATGTGTTTGACTTTCATTTGATTCAATTAGGTTTGTAGAATGTATTTGACATTCATTTAATTAAAATAACTTTGTTTGAATGTGTTTAACTTTCATTTGATTCAATTAGGTTTGTTTGAATGTGTTTAACTTTCATTTGATTCAATTAGCTTTGTAGAATGGATTTCACTTTCATTTGATTCAAATAGTTTTGTTTGAATTTATTTGACTCTCATTTGATTCAAATAGCTTTGTTTGAATGTGTTTGACTTTCATTTGATTCAATTAGCTTTGTAGAATGTATTTGACTATCATTTGATTCAAATAGCTTTGTTTGAATGCGTTTAACTTTCATTTGATTCAATTAGCTTTGTAGAATACATTTCACTTTCATTTAATTTTAACAACTTTGTTTAAATGTGTTTGACTTTCATTTGACTCAAATAGCTTTATTTGATTGCGTTTACTTTCATTTGTACAATTAGCTTTGTAGAACGTATTTAACTTTCATTTGATAAATAGTTTTGTTTTGAATGTGTTTGACTTTCATTTGATTCCAAGCTTTGTAGAATGTATTTGACTTTCATTTGATTCATTTAGCTTTGTAGAATGTATTTGACTTTCATTTGATTTAAATAGCTTTATTTGAATATGTTTGACTTTCATTTGGTTCAATTAGCTTTGTAGAATGTATTTGACTTTCATTTGATTCGTAATCTTTGTTTGAATGTGTTTGACTTTCATTTGATTCAATTAGCTTTGTTTGAATGTGTTTGACTTTAATTTTATTCAATTAGCTTTGTAGAATGTATTAGACTTTTATTTAATTTAATTATCTTTGTTTGAATGTATTTGACTCTCATTTGATTCTAATAGCTTTGTTTGAATGTGTTTGACTTTCATTTGATTCAATTAGCTTTGTTTGAATGTGTTTTGACTTTCATTTGATTCAATTAGCTTTGTAGAATGTATTTGACTATCATTTGATTCAAATAGCTTTGTTTGAATGCGTTTAACTTTCATTTGATTCAATTAGCTTTGTAGAATACATTTCACTTTCATTTAATTTAAACAACTTTGTTTGAA
>NW_018744011.1:0-37601 GCF_001683475.1 Chenopodium quinoa
GAGTTGTCCGAATCCTCATAGATACCGGTAGTTCCTCCGACCTTATCAGTAGCAAGTGTCTGTCAAAGCTCAAATACAAGACTGATTGCATACATCCGGTATCCCACCCTCTAGTAGGGTTTGGAGGAGGAGGAGTCCACCCTGTAGGGCGAGTGGATTTACCCATCCGCCTGGGTGAAAAGGGGGAGGGTCGCCACATGGTGGTCCGGTTCCTGGTAGTTGAGGAACTCTCGGCCTACAACATGATTCTAGGACGACCTACCCTATATAATTCAAAAGCTGTCATTATCCCATCTCTTATGTTGCTCAAATTTGAGAAGGATGACGGAACAGTCGGCTCCCTAAGGGGAGATCAGAAAGATGGCCCGAGAGTGCTACCTCTCGGATATCAAATCCACTGTCATGGCCGCTGGGTCAAGTGGTGAAAAAGCAGATCTTGACGTTGTCAAGGAGGATGCGTCTGTTCTAGAAGCAGGCGGCAAGAAAAGAAAGGCTGCCCAGTTGGGGGCCGCAAGAAAAGAAAAAAGATAGCAATCACTGACAGAGGAGCGGTCAGATGAATTCCGCCCTCAGTCGGCTGGTGAGCATACGGACCTGGTCCTGGACGACTCCCGCCCTGACCGGACAGTCAAGGTTGGGACGACTGCTCTTAGAGTTCTGGGTGAAGATTTTCACCAACTTTTAAAAGAATACACAGACATCTTTGCATTCGAAGTCCATGAAATGCCAGGCATCAGTCCTGACCTGGCAGTACATAAACTGGTCGTGGATCCGAAAAAGAAGCCGGTAAGGCAGAAGAAGCGGAACCATGGCGAAAAAGGAGTCAGGCGGCAGCCGCCGAAGTTAAGAAGCTTCTGGATGCAGGGTTCATTTGGCAATGTTACTTCCCAGACTAGGTTGCAAATGTTGTGCTTGTTAAAAAACCGAATGGTACCTGGCGAATGTGTGTGGACTACACGGACCTAAACAAGGCGTGCCCCAAGGACAGTTACCCTCTGCCCAAAATTAATAATCTGGTCGACTCAACAGTCGGCCATGCTTTGATGAGCTTTATGGACGCCTACTCTGGCTTTCATCAAATTCCTTTGTGGAAGAAAGATCAGGAGAAGACGACCTTCGTCACGGATCAAGGGTTATACTGCTACACGGTCATGCCGTTTGGTCTGAAGAATGCCCCGGCCACCTTCTAAAGAATGATAAATATTGTATTCTTTGACCAGATTGGGAGGAACGTCGAGGCATACATTGATGATATGATTGTTAAGTCTAAGCTTCAGATAGATCATCTGTCGGACCTCCGAGAAACTTTCGCCACACTCAGTCTGGGAAATTTCTCGGATTCCTCATCAATCAGAGAGGAATAGAGGCGAACCTTGAGAAAGTGCAGGCGGTCATCGACATGCAGTCGCCTCGCACCGTCCGAGAGGTTCAGAAGCTAACAGGTTGTTTGGCGGCTTTGGGAAGATTTCTAAGCCGATCAGGCGACAAGTGCCTTTACTTTTTCCAAGCTATAAAGAAGAAGGCAAAATTTGAATGGGGGCCGGATGTTGACACGGCCTTCCAAAAATTGAAAGTTCACTTACATTCCTTGTCGAGGCTGGTCAGTCCTTTGCCCAAAGAAGTGTTTTACATGTACCTGGCCGTCTCTGATCATGCTCTAAGCGCTGTCCTTCTTGCTGAAAGAGACGGCTGCCAGCTCCCGGTCTACTTTGTCAGTCATGTACTGAAAAATGCCGAGTTGAGATATCCTTTAGTGGAAAAGTTCGGTCTTGCCCTCTTCATGGCCGTCAAAAAATTGAAGCCCTATTTCTTGGCACATGCAGTTGTTATGTATACAGATCAACCAATCAAGCGGCCACTGACAACCATGGAGTCGTCAGGCCGGATGATCAAATGGGCAATAGAAATTCAGAGCCTCGAAGTCACATTCGAGCCCAGAAAAGCAGTGAAGGGGCAAGCCTTTGCTGATTTTATTGTAGAGATGACTTGGCCCCCTTATTCTCAAGTTCCAGACCAAGTCTGGAAGGTATATGTGGACGGGAGCTCCACCTCAAATGGTTGCGGAGCAGGCGTCATATGTAAGTCGCCAGAAGGCGACAGGTACGAGTATGCTCTACGCTTCAATTTTCAGGCCTCGAACAACGAGGCAGAATACGAAGCTTTACTGGCCGGAATCCGCATGTGCAAGGCGGCTGGGGCAAGAAAGATAGACGCCTTTTCTGATTCACAATTGATAGTGAGTCAGTACAATGGTGAATACGAAGCGACCCATTCCGGCAATGATCAAGTATTTACAGGCGGTACGACAAGCAGTCGGATCCCTTGAAGACTCTTGATCTGACTCAGTACCGAGATCTGAAAACAACCAGGCGGATGCTCTTTCAAAGTTAGCATCCTCGGCCTCCTATGATACTCCACGAACCGTTTTCTGGGAGGTTATGGAGAAAAGAAGCATTGAGGAAGACCCTATTCGAATTTTAGATAGAAGTTCAACTTAGATGGATCCAATCAAGGCATATCTGACAGACGACACCTTGCCGGATGACCATCATCAGGCGGCCACACTGAAAAAACGAGCGTCCAGTTTTGAAATGATAAGGGGAGAACTTCACAAGAGAGGGTACCTCCAACCCTTCTTGAAGTGTGTTACTCCAGAAAAAAGGACGAGAGATCCTAGATGATCTTCACTCTGGTTACTGCGCTTCCCATGTAGGCGGCAGATATTCTGGGTCCCTATACGCCTGCTACAGGTGGTAGGAAGTACATACTTGTTGCAGTCGACTACTTTACTAAATGGGTAGAGGCAGAGGCTGTCAAAGGAATCAAAACAAAGGATGTGATTTCATTCATGTGGAAAAACATCATCACACGGTTTGGGGTGCCCATGTCTATGGTTTTTTTTACAATGGTCCCCAATTTGAGACGTCTGTTCTCAAAAACTGGTTGGGAGACCAAGGTATTTCACATTACTTCGCATCATTCGGCTGTCCACAAAGTAAAACGGCCAAGTAAAAGCTTTCAATAAGATCATCTCAGACGGTCTCAAAGAAGAAGATTGAACGAGTAGGCGGCCTATGGGCAGATGAACTACCACATGTTCTCTGGGCCATTAGGACGACTGAAAAAGGGTCAACGGGAGAGACTCCATTTCTCCTAACCTATGGTGCGGAAGTTGTTCTCCCAATTGAACACTACGAGCCGACTCTTCGAGTAATGTTATACGACGAAGAGGCGAACTGAGAGTCCATGCGCCTGGCCTGGACTCACTCCAAGAAAGGAAGGGCAATGCAGCCTTGCGCCATGAAATTTTACCGCCTGAGAATGACCAGATCATATAACAAAAAAGTACACAGGCGTCCACTCAAAGTGGGGGACTTTGTACTAAGAAAGATGGAAGCAGTCGGTAGGGCTAATGAGTCCGGCAAACTAACACCCAACTGGGAAGGACCCTACCGAATCGGTGAAGAAGTCCGGGACGGCACCTACCGTCTGGAAACACCAGACGGCCAACCCTTGCCTCGAACCTGGAATGTAGATAATCTCAAAAAATATTATTTTTGAATGATGTAAATAGCCGAGAGCTACCTAATAAAAGTTTGCTATTTCACTTCATTTATTTTGTACTAAGAGGGGCATGCCTACTAGTAAACAGTCGACTACTCTCCATGCTTTTTATTTACATGTTTAATCAAGAGGTTGCCGCTTGTTCTACACAACCGGCTACTCTCCCATAACATAGTTCACCAAGAACTATCTAAGGCCCATGGCCGAAATAATCAGACCAGGCGTCAGGCCAACTGATTCAACTTTTAAATTAATTCGCCCTGTCCCAACATCATAGCAGGCGTCCGGCGGCATCCATCCGCATGAAATTCGTCGCAGAGAGCAGCTCCCTTTTGGGTGGAACATTGTTCTATAAATTGATTACACAGCACCTATAACGACTGTCTAACTAAGAAAACCACGTAGCCGTTTTCTAAGACAAGGATAACTCTCACTGGTCCAACAAGTGTTTTGCAGTTAGCATCCGTGTCAGATAACCGACTGAACTACTTGGGATAAGTACAGCCGGTACCTTCTGAGTTAATAGCCAACAAACATTGGCGAATAAAGGGGAACAATCGGCTCCCGCCGCTTGATACCTCTACTACTCAAACAATAGTGGCGGCGACCAAGTAACGATCATGTTTACTTATAGTCACTCCTTAAAACTTGGTTTAAAACTAAAAAAGGTGTTCATATATCGCCTGTTCTTACTAAGTTATCACATTAGGGACTAGCCGGCCTATGCCGCTTAGAACCTCTACTACTTAAACATTAACCATGGCAAGTGAGTACTCACTTTCCTACTTGGCAAATTTCAAAAAATATGACGGAACCGACTGCCTAAAGGGGAACCAGTCATCAAGATATGTTAGAGACCGGTTGGATAAATGGCCGACTAATCGCCTAGCCTGGAAATAGACAATCAGTCGTCCAGGGGCATAGGCGGTCCCTACATTATACCTGTCTGTAGCTATCGGCCATACAAACCAGTCGGTATGGCATGCAAGTGGATATCAGAGTTTCGACACTTAGAAAAAATAAGAGCACAATTCGAAATTTAACAGCTAAGGCGACCTAAAAAGATGGTCGCCGAAATTCTATTAACAGCCGGCCATAAAGACCGGCACAAATATTCAAGACCCCGGCCCCTTGGCCGGGTAAAGATACAAAAATAAGCCGGCCATAAAGACCGGCAAAATATTCAGACCCCGACCCCTTGGCCGGGCAAAACAGAAACAAACAGCACGCAGGCCGAAGAAAAAAGAAGACAAAATCTTAAGATGGGGGCAGATCTTCAACAATAGCAGCCGCCTGATCAGCATTCTTCTTGTTTGACTCGGCCTCAGCTGCACCCTTTTTGGACTCATCTCCCCAATCGGCACCAAGGCCACTATCGGATCCTCCTCCTCTATCGCCTCATCCTCACCAGCCGCTAGGACTTCTTGGTTATACCTTTCAGAGCATTGGCGAAATTGTTTTTTCCCAAGAAGCAAAGTCGACATTTGGAAAGAGGCGGCTCCAGGTCATGCGCTGGATTTGGGCCGAGTCCTCCATCATCTCTCGGACCAAATCCTTTCTTCTCTTGCTCAGCCTTGGCCGAGAGCTCTTCAGTGAGACTCTTCTCCTGGGTTGCTAGGCGTTCCTTGACATGCGCCAAGGATTTCTCCAAGGTGTCGTATGAAGACATCTTTTGACGAAGAGGCCTCAGCTCGTCTTTGAGATTCTGGATGGTCGCCTCCAACTCATTATTTCTCTTCTAGGCCGCCTCCAACTGAGTCCTAATAGCAGAAGTGGCCTGCGCCTGATAATAAGAATATCAGTTGTCAAAATTTCATTTTGGGCAATTTGAAACATTGCCTTATCACAGTCAGAGGCGGCCATGGCTTTAGCAGCCTTTACCTCTTTGTTCTTCGCGCTGATGGGTTTGCGAAAGCCGTTTACTCGAAGCAGGGACTGAATAAAAGAAAACAGGCGTCAGATTTCAAATGAAAAGCAGGCGTCCTGGAATTAAAACAACAAAAATGCATTAAGTGTACCTCAGCAAGGAGCCCTGCAATTCCATCCAGGTCAAGGGTACCGACACCCCTGACCGCGTCTTTCTCAGCTGGAGGGACGGCTTTGATCATGGACTTGGCCACTTCGATCACGTCCGGTTCTTGAGAGCCGGCTGCATCAAGAGTAAACGAGAATTTTAGATAAAGCAAAAGAAAAGTAGGTCCAAATCTAAAAGGGCAGTTTCATACTTCTAGGCGGCCTGCTGGGAGTTTGAGAAGGAGTGGCCGGCTGTTTCTCAGCAGCCGCATATTTCCTGGCAGAACCAGGCGAACTCGCAACAGTCGTCTTCCTGGCTTTGGGATCCGGCTGTTGGGAGGAGGAAGTTCTTGGTGTGCCCGTCTAAAAAAAAAACTACAAATGGTTAGCATATGTATAAACCCAACCTTTTAACATAAAAAGGGGAAAGGCGAAAGCTGGGATCTTACTAAGGGCGTCTCCTTGTTGGGAGAGTCAGCCGAAGAGTGTTGTTGCATGATAAGTGCACGCAACATAGCAGCCGCTGTCTTGGAGGCGGTAATCTTGCTCATGGCTTCCGCGGCATAAATAAATGCTGAAGTTAGGAAAGTTCATAAAAATAATTTCCACAAAAGCACGTATTCGACAGGTCGGCTACCTCTTGAGCACCGACTGCTGAGGCCACAAGCGGCCAAGAAGTACTCGTCATAGAGCCATTTGTAGCTCGGGACGCAGTGCAGGGGTACTTGCTCTCGTACCCCTGTAGTAGAGTCGACCCTGATCTCTACTTTAAAGAGCCCTCGGTCTAGGATCTCTTTTTTAGCTGTTGGGGGAACAGGTGGCATGCTGCGACCGCCTGCAAGAAGAGGCGGGTCTCTGTTCCACTTATTAAAGCGTTGGTTCAGCTCCTTGTCTAAACCCTCAATGATGAGGAAGGTGCTTCTCCAATCCTTCCATTTGTTTTCTTTACCTCTTGTCATGAGGTAGCCTCTGTGGCTCGTCAATTGGTACCAGCCGGTACCGCCTGCCTTAGGGGTTCGGCTGAGATAGTTCATGTGGGCGAAAGCCTCGAAATTTGGCTCCACCCCATACATTTCACACCCGGCTACGTAGCCGAGAACGTTGAACCAGGAATTTGGGGCTAACTGCCATAACCCCAACTCATATCCAACCAGGATTCGCTGAACAGCCGGATGTAAGGGGAAGCGCAGCCCAGCTCTGATGGCCGCCTCATAGCAGCCAAAGCAGGCGCTATCATAACTGGTCCCAGCCGGCCACACGACTGTGTCTTCCGGATCTGGCACAAAAACTAAAAAGCCAGGGCCCATTACATGGTTCGCAATGAAGCTCCCCACTTTCTCTTGCATGGCCTTGATCCGGCCTTTTGGAACAGTGCAGTAGTAGGGGGTGTTTTGCTCTCTATAGGTGGCAGATGGCTCCGCCCAGTTGTCCCCTTTCTCTACTGAATGAGAAAGCCTCGCCTCTTGTAGGCTGTTGTGTCTCTCCTCTGTGTCTAGAGAAGGGTGACCATACGAACTAGAGTCGGACTCGTCCTCTGAAGAGTCCGAAGAGGACGACTCCTCCCCTCTCCTAGAGGGGCCCGCCTCCTCTCCTTCAACAGGAGCGGGAGAATATGTAGACATATCTACGGTAAAATGGGAAGGGACCACCTTGATCCCTCCCTCAGAGCTGTCGGCAGCTAAGCCGCCTTGGTTCACTTCAACATCTGGTGCTTGGTCAGATGTCTCACTAATCGGCACCTGGTAGGAGGAGCCGTCCGAATTTGTGATCCTAGCAGTTCTCTTTGTTCTGGCCATGATGTTCTGCTTAGACACAAAGACAGTCGGACTTTGTATAAAGGGCAAAGGTTGGTTTGAAAAGGGGCAGGCAGCACTCCTAGTCCTAGACTCAGCCGTCCCCGGTGACCGGCTAATCACTAACCTAGGTCATGTCGTGTGCTTCCGTGGTGCCATTTCAAAAAGAAAAAATAAAGAAAAGAAAAAGAATGAGAGAACAGACGGTTACCTGAACGAGAGAGAAGTTGACGAAGATCTGGAAAGTAGTCTGAGTATCAGCCGACTTGTCAGAACAGGCGGTAGGCTGGAAATGTCCGAAATGTCAGAGCAGGTTCAGGGGTCCGAGTGTTCTCTTATAAAAGTTCTCAAGTGTGAAAATAACTGAAGTCAACACGCCCTTATATAGGCAAAATGAGAAGAGGAAGGGTCACTTCCAAATTCAAAAATTGAGCGGGAAAAACTCTTGGCCTTTCACCAAGTGACACCTGTAGCAGGCCGTCGCCTGTTACGATCCGACACCTGTCACAGGTGACATGTGACCAGTCACGTGCCACCTGTGAGGGGCAAATGATTAGGGGATTTTTCCCACCAATCACTATCTGACAAGTGGCCCAATCAGGTTCCGCCATGTGTCATTCACATGGGCCAATAGGAGCCTGCCACGTGTCAAGCAGTGATCCGTCCACCATGGACCAATTGCAACACGACACGTGTTCACCCCATGACACATGGGATAACCGGCCAACAAGGCCCAATCCTTGTGGGAGGCCCAGTCAGCCCTTGGTTTAACCTAAACCTAGAGATTGGCACGCTTCCCAAGGTTATAAATACCTTCATTAATCCTCATTAAAGGGGATGACGCACATTAAACACTCTCACCTAGAGAGACTCATTTACCTTTTTCCGCATTAATTACTCCCTAAACAAGTACTAACTTGACCGTTGGAGGCGGAATTCCAATCACCCAGAGTCTCCGTTTGTTTTGCAGGTACAGGCGTCCGGTTCCAGTCTCGGAATTG
This sequence comes from Chenopodium quinoa, assembly GCF_001683475.1. Taxonomy (NCBI): domain Eukaryota; kingdom Viridiplantae; phylum Streptophyta; class Magnoliopsida; order Caryophyllales; family Amaranthaceae; genus Chenopodium; species Chenopodium quinoa. Next base: position 8,372 of record NW_018744011.1, read on the forward strand.
TAACTCTCCCGCAGGACATAAAAAAACCCCGAAACAAGCATTGGGGTCTTACCTGGCACTCCTTTGTTCAAGTTTTGGCTCTGGAAATGGCCCAATTGGTGTAATCAAACCTTGAACGTAAAGACGATCAAAGGCGGTGTCATATGTCATTCCTAAAGGAGTGCAAGTTCTCCTTTTCTTTTAAAGGGGAGCATCAAGAGCTAAAACTTCATTGAGATCCACTTGGCTAATATTGTTGGTAGTATTTTCGGGCTTAGAAGACGAAGAAGAAGGAAGGTCCTTCTTCTTGTTTTTCCAAGTGTTATTATTGTTACTACCAGCAGTCTTTATTAGCTTGTCCTCGATATTGATGCCGATATCATATACAGCTTCTAAAGTGTTCAAAGGCAAGAATCTAAGATGTTGCTTGTACTTGTAAGTTAGGTTCTCTATGAAGAGGCAAACCATCTTTCTTTATTCGTGGGGATCTACCAAGAGTGCAGCTGTTTCCCTCCACCTGTTCAGGTAAGCAGTGAAGCCTTCATTCTCTTTCTGTTTGAGAATGGAGAGTTCACGTTCAGAAGTTCTGGCTTGAATGTTACACTTGTAACGATTCATGAAACTTTTGGTGACATCTTGCCAAGTTGCAGTGTGCTTGGCATCTAGAGAATAAAACCATTGTTGGCCGGCATGCTCTAAGGAGAGAGGGAATATCGTAGGGAAGAGTGTTACATCCAATCCCTTGAGAACCAAGGTTGTAGAAAAGGCCTTCAAGTGGAATATTGGATTGTCAGTGGATTTGAACTTAGGTATGTCAGAAGTGGAGAACTTTTCATGGAGCTTATCCTTCACATCTAAAGGAGTGGAAGGTTGTTCTATGTAGGTGAACTCTTCAGAAATCTTGCTCACTTGCTCTTTGATCTTATCAACTGCAGCAACTTGACCTTGGTTTGCTCTATGGTATTAACTTGGGTAGTGAGCTTTTGTATCATGGCCGTAAGAGCCTCAATTGACTTGTGGATTCCCTCAATATCTTCCTTAGTGGCCATGAGTCGAAAATAAACTAGAGATGGAGATGAGGTTTGTGGAGACGCTTGTGGTGGTTTCCTTGTACGCCTTTTAGGTTTAAGAGGTTGTTGTGGCAGCGACTCGAATCGTACCAATCTACCCTTGCTTCTTGACCAAGTACTGCGATATAAACCAAATTCACTTAATGGTTTGACTCATTGTTCAAAATAGGGACGGAAGAGGGAAAGATAGATATTTGAAAACAGGTAAGAAAAACTCCACTCTATTTTCGTAACGGAAAAAGGAGACACATGCATAAACCTAGTGTACGATCATAAATGACATGGTGCACGACTCAAGTCAAAAATAAAAAAGTGTGTGGACTATACTTGACTCATGAGTGATTAGGTGATGTTATAAGACTCGTGGTATGATCGCATGGCTAGACATGTAAAGAGTGTCGAAACGACTGACGTGTGGACCAAAATTAGCACGGAAGAATAAAAAAGGGACTGATTGGACTTAAACCTGGGTACCATGGCATGGTACAATTGTCGCGGCACGACAAAATGTACCGTGGTGCAGTACAAGTTGTCGTGACACGACGCTGCTTGTCGTGACGCGACATTTCTGCCGTGGCACGGTAATCAGTTCCTGGTTGTTTTTGTGCATTTTTTCCAGTTTTTTTTTTTTTTTTTTTGGTCAATTTTAGAGTTTGCGCTAATTACTAAGTGAGTATGGTCCATTGGCATTAGTTAGTCATAAAATAAACCACCATAGACAAAGAAAGATCATTAAGGTTAGGATCGAAACGATCAAATATACACACATAGGGCACATAGGCACAATGATGCAAAGAAGAGTTCGCACCCTAAGGTCAAATTCTATGTTTCACTATGATCAAGTTTATTTGGTGTCAAAAGGATGCCATGGTTAAGAGTTTGGACGCGTTAGCAAGGCAACCTCCCTTAAGGGTGTATGCCAATGGGCGGCTCCGCAATTTCGTGATTAAATCGAACTTGACTCCATGGTTTGAGTGGATTTAATAACTCGGATGAACCCTTATTGCCATGAGCGTTTTTGGGTTGATAGAGCTTAAATCCCCCGAGGCTAAGACGTATGTAGAACACACACGTTTTTTTCATAAAATCGAAGAAAGCTAATAATGAGAAAATTACAGAGCCACTGGAAAAAAAATTTAGGACTGCCACGACATGACAGAACTTACCGTGTCACGGTACGAAACGCCGCGTGACAGTGTTCTGTACTGTGACACGGCATGATTGTCGTGGCGCGGTGGTCTGGAAATTAATCCAGTGCCCCTTTTTTTTCATTCGCAATCAGGTTATTCGAAATTTTCCTACGGGACAAATCTAAAAACAACGTTAAACGTCAATGCATATGCAAAAATGCCGATTTAATCACAGGAATACGATTCAAGAATCTTTCAAGTCTCATCCACTCATCTCAATTAAATACCGATCACTCGAATCAATAAATGACCAAAAATCCTTCACGGTGGAGTCGCCAAATTGTAGGCGTCCTTTAAAGCGCGCCTACTTTAAGCATGTTGTGAATATGCTTGGCACTCATAGGAAATGGGAATTTACATATACGATTAAGGACACGGTTAGGGACAAGGAAAGTAGGGAGCCGCCAACAAGTTTTTAAGGAACTTGTAAACCGTCCACGGATCATTTAAGGCAACCGCGATAAGGGACAACGATAGGCAACAACGATTGACCCGTGAAGGTTACACCCCATTCATAATCCATGAGATTACTAACTCCATATGGTTCGGAACCATGAAATGATGATCGGGGATGATGGTACGAAGTGAGTCATGGAGTCACATTCGCCCGTATTGGCCTCTACTCGATTCTTTTGGTGAAAAGTGATTCCTGCGATCTCAAAGGCATGCAAACAAAGATTCAATTTGCTCCAAACTAATATTAAGCTACATTGGTTTCATGTTAATGCAACATTTAATTCTAAAATATCGTTATCACTTCAATTAAACAACAAGATTAAAAAGGAAGTTAAACCAGTCGTCCAAATTATCTTATTAATCGTGATATTCAATTACATATTCCCTTTAAACATGCAATACGGTGATCAATAAATATAATATAAATCAATATCAACATTGGAAGCAATTTAACCATAATAACGTTAGCCAAAAAAAATAATGATAAACCTAATCATGATACTAGCAACAAGAATAATAAAAAGAGTAATTAAGTGAATTAACTACTCACGTTCTGCGTTTCCTTGAATTGCTACACCATGAATAAACTGTCAATAACTTCAATAAATAATAAATCAAATTGAATTAAATTAAATGAAAAGTAGAGTTGATTAGGTCCAAACCCTCAATTAATCCTACCTTTCACGCCTTGGTTTAAGTATAGAACTTCGGGTCAAGTATGGACTTCTTGGAGTGCTTAGGGGAAGTATTATGAGATAATAGGGTGGCTAGTGTTTAGGCTAAAGAGAGAAGAGAATGATTGTTGGTGCAGGGGGAAAGAGAATGATTTTTGGTGCCCCTAAACTGGAGAAATCAGGTTCGTATTTATAGAGAAAATGTGAGGGGTGAAGCACGGAACCCTAGAAGTGAAAAGGCACCGCGGAGAAACCCTAGAAAAATGCCGCATCACGGCATGTGTTCCGCGACACGGTGCACGTGTTTTCCTAAAAACAGTCCAGATTCATTTATTCCTTGCTTAATGACTAAAAACGTGATATTTTATGCGCCATTTCAGCTATTCTAGATTAATTTCAAGCTTAGGGTTTTTATTATTTATTAATCGGGCTTAATTAATAAATAACATGAACTGAATTAAAAGGGTTTGAGCTAGGATATGAGTTGGACTAAGTTTGAATAAATGGTTTGACTGATTTGTTGACTTAATATGTTTGACTGAACATGAATTTTAAGCACTCCCGAGATTAAATACTCGACCCGACCAATAATGGCGGTAAAAGGTTGTTCATCACCGGGTTTGGTTTTGGGGAGACATTTTCAGGTATCTACAGGTACCATATGGAAAAGCCAAAAGTTTAGTAGTACCATATGAAAAATCCCATATTCATCATCTAGGTGGCGATACTTTAGTAACTTTTTCTTTCATCCTATTTAGATTAGGTAGCAGGCAAGTGGCTTTTTTTAAAAAATCAATCAAATCATAAAAATAATACACAAACTTTTATAAGTGGTTGATCACACCGTATGACTAGCCCTCATGAAGGTTAATAATACACAAACTTTTATAAGTGGTTGATCACACCGTATGACCAGCCCTCATGAAGGTTAAATTACTTCGTTGATGTTATAGGGGCTATTCGAACAGTGTTATAGGGTTACTTTGTCAGTGTTATAGGCCCGGGTTACTTGGTCAGTGTTATAAAGATTACTCGTACAATATTACAAGGGTTACGGTCAATGTTATAGAGGTTACTTTATTCTTTTACAAGCATCCACATAGTGTGGTCAGCCGCACACAAAAACAAACTGTAGTTTATAATGATATAATAACTTTTTTTTTACTTTCAATTTTTTATTTACAAAAAAATAACAAAGCTAATTCTTTATGATAAGAAATTAATATTCTTATAAGATAAAAATCATTAGAGATTTATATCACGACAACCAAAATAATTCCTGAAAATTCTCTTAAATATACTACTTCCATTTTCCTAAGTTAGTTACCATAAACGATTCACAAGGTCAAAGTTTTTGTCTAATTGTGCATACATAAAAAAAAAAAAAAACATTATCGAGTTAGATCTTATTATTATGAATTTTCAATGTATCAACTTTGTATAATTTTTTTTCATAAAAAAATATATAAATTTTATTAATGCACAATTATATATATATATATATATATATATATATATATATATATATATATATATATATATATATATATATATATATATATATATATATAAAACGGAGGGGTATAAGATTAATCATCTATAACTAGCATTTTGGCCTATGCTATTATTAAGAGTTTAAAAGGAAGAGGAAAAAGTGACCATTATTGAAATGCACCTATAGTATTTGTATTAAGTTAGGGGATATGAAATAAATTAAACATTAAATACATATAGTGAGTTAGTAATAAGGTTATGGTTTTGTTTTTCTTTTTTTTTTTTTTTTTGTAAAAAAAATAAAGTGGAGAAAGGGAAATGGAACACATGTCATTTGTGGTTTATGTTATTATAGATAGATATTTAATTTAATAGAAGATAACACATAATAACAAATGTCACTACTCACATGCTATAGTCAAAATATTGCAAATTAGTAAATAAGAAATATCGATCATATCACAAAATTTTTTGATATTAAGTACAAAGCAACTAAATCATTCACTGATTAAACCCTCTTTAAAATTTCTCTAAAATAATCGTTAGAAAATCTATTTCTCATCATCATCCACCAAGTCACAAAATGTCACAATCTCATTTTCAGAAGTCACAAAATGTCTCAATCTCATTTTCAGTCTTAATATTTTTCATGTAATTAATAATCCAGCCTTAATATTTTGCATTGGGTCCTTTGCATTGGGTCTATATATTCTCCAACATCTTTCCCATCATTGATTAGTTGGCTTATCTCTTGAACTCTCATTTATACTCCTTGTTCCCGATATTTTAGTTGGCACATCATCACCGTGGTATGATGTAACATTTTGGGTGACGTCTTATTCATTCTCTTGATCATCCCTAATAATTGGAATTGCAGCATTCAATTCAATTGAATTGCTCAATCCTTTGCAAAGACTTCCTGATCAAGATTGTTAAACATTGGGAATGGTTTTCGATACAAGTCTTTTGCTTCCGTATGAATTTGTAGGCAGATGTAAATACAATACCATTAAGCTTCCTAGTTAACCAGAATCACCATCCACCAAACTCCAAATCCAAACAATACAAATAGAGTAAGTTAACTTAGGCCATTATCATTCCTTAGGCCATGCTCCATTTAACTTACTTAGGACAAAATTATGTTTAGGAAAATAAAGTTCAGAAAATTTGGACTATTTTAGACATTTTCAAATGGCTCAATAAATTAAGTTCATATATAACAAGTCAAATAGAATAAAAAAAAATATTCCAAGACTGAAATAAAACAACATACAGAGCTTAGCATAGGAAATTGGTCCATCTGGTGTATGTGATATTAATTAAGAGACAATAATAGATTTCATTGGTTTAAGTTATGCCTCGACAAATGTGTTGCTTAAAGTAATGCATATATAAAAAAGGATCTTGTTAACGAACGCTTCCGAGCGTTAGTTAAGCATTTAAAATATTTCTTAAAATAGTATTAATTTAGGAATGCATGCCAAAATCACGAGTCGATTGGTGTAATTAATGTTCATTTTAATTCAATATTTCTACTTTATCTTATCCAACGTCTTCGGGACGTTCGTTAGCTTGTGCCTATTAAAAAAAATGGAGGGAGTATAATTTTGGAGACTTATGATCACCTAAGATAATATTGTGTGAAGATATTATTGTGATGTATTTTTAGGTGGTTAGGATCATTAGATATCTTTAGAGAATATTAGAGCTTGCCCCCCAAGTATTCTATGTCTATATATCTTTTGTATTTGTGACCGTGATATTCATATGAGAAACACATTGAGAGAAATATTTGACAAAAATTCTTTTGTAGAGGGGGAAAATGATGTAGAAAGGGTTATAATTAGCTCTTTACAAAACGTTGTCACTTTAGTTCTTGACATTGTTAGCTTTAGTATATATTTGCATTTAAGCAAGAATTTTCCCTTTTATAAATAGCCATGTGTTACGATCTTCCCTTTTATAAATAGCCATGTGTATGTTACAATCTTCCCTTTTATAAATAGCCATGTACCAGTCTTACTAGACAGCCATGTGTTACAATCTTCCCTTTTATCGTTTTTATGCTAAGATTTTTTTATGAAAATGTTCAAGATGACAAATTAATTGGGTAAGAAGTTTGTTATGTTCAAATAAAGTTTGTGATCGATAGTCATGTGTTTCAGTCTTAAACAATTATATTTGTATTTATTTTGTTCATTTTGTAGAATGTAATTAAATAAATGACTTAAAGAGATGAGATTCATGTAAATAGGGAGAGTGGAACATGGAGGATATATTATGACATCAAATGCCAGTTAACTATTTTCATATCTATATGAAATCGATACTACCAAGTAAATTAAAACAGTTTATTCCATATATGTATATAGATTGTCTATTGGGTGACATATACATTACAACCATAAACAACCATACATTATTAGGATACTAGATGCATAGTAGCATCATTACTTTTATTACACAATTAAAATGCACTTAATTAAAAAGCAAGGAATGTAAAGGATTGTAGTTCTTGATTAATTGCAGCAGGAATGCAGCTTACTAATTAAGCTAACATGGTAGCTAATAGAGAGTTGATATTGCTTGGAGACCAGTAATCTTAGCAGTGATCCTGCCTCCAAGAATAGGGTCAACATACTCGCAACTGCTTCCAGACGTTTTTAACTTAACTTCAACTACGTTCCAGTCAACTGGGCCTGTAAACCCTTACCCTAGCCCCACCGAATACCGGCCAACTTCCACCATAAACCCCCGAAAACGGCTTGCCGGAATCAAAAACCACCCCACCGATCAAATCCACCACCGAAATCAACCCCTGACCCAAACCCACACTTGAAACCACCACAACCAAATACCCCCGAAACTCCGCCGAAAACCGCCATAAACCCCCGAAACTCCATCAAAAACCCCCATACACCCCCGAAACTCCATCGAAAACCCCCTCGAACCGCTCTTGAAGGTTATTTTTTATTTTTGCTTTTTTTTTTTTATTGAAAATCGGGGTGGTTTTAGGGGGAGCTGGGTCGGTTTTTGCTAGGAGGGGCTGGAAATGGGTGTTCCGGCGGTAGAAATGGGAGTTCCGGCGGTACTGGGGATGGGGGTTCCAGCGGTGGAGATGGGGAGGAGCCGAGGAGGGGCTGCCGGAGGTTGGGGGGTTCGGTGGTCGTTGGGGATAAAAAAAATTATTAGGGTTTTTTTTTTTTACCAAATTTTTTTAAGTTTTTTTTTATTATTAATTTTTTGACGAATTATTTAGTGCCATGTGTCACTTAAATTAAAAAAAAAAAAAAGTTTACCCAATGTACAGGTTACCAGTCATGAGGGACCAATAGATGAAAATCCCCTATAAAGATGGCATTATTAAATAAAAATCTAAAGGTGGGATTATTAACAGCGAAGCGACTAAAGATGGGATTATTAGACTCAATTTTTCCTATAAAAAATTGTCACTAAATTTAGTTCTTGACATCGTTAGCTCTAATTTATTTGGATTTAAGCAAGAGTTTTTATATTGTATTACTTATCTTACTAATTGCCATATGTTACAACCTTCCCTTTTATCAAGTTTATGTTCAGAACTTTTTATGAAAATGTTCAAGATGACAAATTAATAGAGTAAGTTTGTTATGTTCAAATAAAAGTTGTGATTTATACAGAAATATTTGTAATCACTTTGCTCATTTTGTAGCATGTAATTAAATAAATGACTTAAACAGAGATTCATGTAAATTGGGAGAGTAGTACATGGAGGATATAAAAATGACATAAAATTCCAGTTAACAATTTTAGTATCTAATAAAATACCAAGTAAATTAAAACAGTTCTTGTATAAAAACAAAAAAAGTAAATTGAAACAGTTTATTCCATATATATATAGATTGTCTATTGGGTGACATATACATTACAACCATAAACAACCGTACATTATTAGGATACTAGATGCATAGTAGCATCATTACTTTTATTACACAATTAAAATGCACTTAATTAAAAAGCAAGGAATGTAAAGGATTGTAGTTCTTGATTAATTGCAGCAGCAATGCAGCTTACTAATTAAGCTAACATGGTAGCTAATAGAGAGTTGATATTGCTTGGAGACCAGTAATCTTAGCAGTGATCCTGCCTCCAAGAATAGGGTCAACATACTCGCAACTGCTTCCAGACGCATTCAACTTAACTTCAACTACGTTCCAGTCAACTGGGCCTGTAGGCCCGGCTTCACAATAAGCCTGAAATACATTTAATTGGAAAAAAAATAGGTTAGTACATCATTGACAACGTAAGTAACATCGTTATGAATTTATGATATATACTTATTATTAGATGTTCAAGTAGTAGCTAGTAGTATAATGTACCTTGCCAGCAGCGGAATCAAAAGCCGCAACCCACTTACGAGCAGTGGAGTCGGTACCAGAAGCGTAGCAATAGCCCCACTTGACACCTTGAGGAAGAGGGCCTTTCTCCCTAAAATAGTAAGTTGTGAATCTATTCATATCAGGGAAGCTAGTGAGCGTATATCCAGACCAAAAATGAACGTCGAGTTTTGTGAGCTTGCTATCGGTAAAGTTTGTGGTAGGGCTGGTCAATTCCACATCTCCAGCGAGTAGCTGAGCATTATTGGCCTCGGCCTGACCCTTGACCTCCAACTCCGTCACCAGCTTCTCATAGTGAGCTGCTGGATCCTGCAAATTCACAACGTTTGGTTCGATGCCTGCCATGTTTCTCTCTTGCTTATCGTACGTAGTACCGTCTTCTATCCTGCAAAACCGTACGTGCGTGAATTACTAACAACACTTAAAACAATAATCAAATATAAATCAAATACTTAGTAATAAAATAAATTGATGATATAATCTACTAGTATCTATCGATTAATAATAAAAAGTAACTTTGATTTAAGTGAAGGGAGTAGTATATAGCATACCCTTGAGTAATGCCTGCTATTAAGTTTGAGTAAAAGAGCTTGTTAATTGTAGTGCATTGAAAAAAGCTTCTCATTTCACCGTATTTATAGACTGCATGGCATGTGAGACTTAAGACTTAAGATGCCACATTTTCTTGAATCCATAAATATAATTATATAACAATACTAATTAATTAAGGTGCTAGCTTCTAACTTTGCTATACGTACCTCACCATGTGTTGGTGGATCCTTATGGCGTGCAATTCCATAATACAATATATATACTTTGGCTAACTTGGTAAAACTCTTACTTCAAACCCTTAACTAGTGACTAACGAGGCTGCTTTGGGCTGAAATTTCCTCACTTTAACTATTGGAAAATTGGTCTTTAGTATCGGAAATTAATCGATAGTAAAAGGGTTGTTTTCCGATACCAAAGGCCATTAGTATCGGAAATAATTTCTGACACTAAACCGATACTAATACCTCTGTGGCTAATGTGTTGGTATCGATTCTTCAAACCGATACTAAAAAAGGGTCCCTTTAGTATCAGAAATATCATTAATTAGTATCAGATAATTAGTAACCGAAATTCTGATACAACTATCATATCATATGGTATCAAAAATCTTCCATTATTATTTATGTATATGGTGTCGGAAATAATTGATACTAAAGAGTTAGATCCTTAGTATCAAATTGGTTTCCGATACTAAACAATCAATATAGTATCTGAAATTACTGTTACAGTAGTTTTTCCTAGCTTCTGAAAGTCCCTTTAGTATTGGAAATTTCCGATACTAAAGATAGACTTCAAAACAACAAAATTACTTAGTATTGGAACTTTCAAATACTAGACTCTTTAGTATCAATGTCTCTAATATTGCTATTTAACTAAAGAACCCTGTTCAACTAATTTATATATTATTCAAAATTAAAAACATAACTAAAATACTTTTACAAAAGAATTTTTTTTTTTTTTTCAATATTGTAGTTAATAGTACAAAATCTGATGTATGTATGCTTGTAATACAAAGTGCACTTTACATCTCTTAAAAAAATGGATTATACTGTACATTATCACCAGGCCACCTCTATTCAAAATATAAAGTTGTTGTCTCATTTCACCATATTTATAGACTGCATGTGAGGCTTAAGATGCCAATTTTTTCTTGAATCCATATATATAATTATACAATTCTTATGACAGTGCACTATAATCATACTCTCTTCATAATAAGCATAACAATTTGACAGGCACATGTGCCAACGCACAACTTTGATCATTAATGTTTGTAATTATGTATGTCGGTCTAATGAGATAAATGAATTGACTAATCCACAAAGTAAATATATGAATAGTGCAAAAGTTTGCGATTATTATGAAACGGGGGTACTACAATATTCTCATGTTTGCTCTACCCATATTTTTTTATTACTTTTCCTAATTTATGTTGAATCTTTTTTTATCATATGTGATTATGATATAACGTATGAAAAAAACAAGTGGGATCACGTTTCATTATATACCCTCACTGTATCAACTTCTATAACACTTCGCATATACTACCTTCATTCTAGAAATTTTTTTACGCTTTTAATATGTGTTCAACTAAACATTGACCAAATAACAACAGCGTACTTTTAAATATAATACACGTGGGATATTGCTTGATTTATAATTTTTAATTAAGTTGGAACTTCCTTAGTACGGCATGTGATTTATAAAAGTTGTCTCCGGTATTCGTGTTTCTAATTTCTAATGGTAAAGTAGGATAAATATGCATGCATGCTCTATATACAATATACGTAGTATATTTTTTTAGTATCATGCAGATTGTCTCCTTGATGGTCTCCATGTTCAATGGTTCATTTCTAAATTTGATTGAGGATAATAAGACAAGATAAGAAGCAAATCCTCCACGTACTTCTCCTTTTCTTTTCAATTTCATCATTATGTTACTAATTTGACTATGAGCATTATATACGGAGTATTACTCAATAAAACTTCAAATTATAGATTGAAATTTATTTTTACCGTTCATTTATTTTCTATTATGTTTTATGTTACCAATACTGAATTTAAATTTTAATAGATATAATAGAAATTTTGACTTTTAACATAATGGAAGATAAGACATAATTTATTTTTTAACACTGTTAAAAAAATTATTTTAACACCACAAAAAGTTAAAAAAAAAATAAATAAAAAAAAATAAATAAATAAAATTGGATTTTACCACCACTTAATAAATTCCGTCACAAAATCCGTTAATGGGGTTCATCCCTTCCATTTTCCCCCTTCTTCTCCACAAATTCTTCAACCTCCATTAACACCACCTTTCAACCTCTATTATCACTTTTCTTTCTACCTTCATCCATCCATTCAATCACCTATTTAAATTTCATCCTCTTTTCAACCTTAAATTTTTTTTTTTTAAAAAAACACCAAATTTCTCTCTCCTTTGTTTTGCTCCTCAACTATAATAATGGGGTTTCTTTAAGAATTAAGAAGTATTAATGAGCGGCACTTTAATTATCTTTTTTTTTTTTTGAAGACAACTTTAATTATCTTATAGTATGTTTAAATTGGTTCAAATGCTTAACACAAAAAAACCACCAATTTAATTTGAAAATGAACCCTAACTTTTATATTTTTAGCGATGTGGGTTTTTACTAGTGGTTCGGCGCGAGGCGATGCGATGGTGGTGGTTTTGGCAAGCATAGCGAGGCGATGGTAGTGGCTTTAGTTGGCGAGCACAACTGCACTGGTGGCGGCTTGTGTGCGTGAGGTGTGATGGAATGTAGTGAAGGTTTAGATTTTGGTGGGTTTATATTTATTTTAGTGGGGTAAAAGTTAACAAGGACTTTGATGACGAAAGCTGTTAACAGGTGTTAAAATCCCATTTTATTTTTTTCCTGTGGTGTTATTAGATAAAAGTTTTTTTTTTTTTTTTTTTTTTTTATATATATATATATTTTTTAATACTGTTAAAAAAAAAAAAAAAAAACAAATTTTGTCTTTTTTATATATGTTGGATTGATTCAATGTAGTTCCTATAGTGTAGGATTGGAACATGTTATTTGTCAGTAGTCTTTTAGTTAGGAATCCTAGAATCCATTTTCAAAGTATTAGCATAGTCGTATGTTTTGTGGGCCATGATCTATCCCACTTTTATTTCCTTTATTTTAGCTTGATGAGTTAGTTTGTTTGTTGCCTAGGCTTCTTTCATATTTAATATAATGAAATATTTTTTTCTTTAAAAAATTAACATTATCACCAGGCCACCTCTATTCAAAATATAAAGTTGTTGTCTCAATTCATACTAGCATCAACAATCTTCAAGCTTGGGCATTCCAGAACATTATAAATTGAAGTTTAATCTGCTCACAGATAAAAGAAAAGGAATTACATGTAAGAGCCCCCAATAACATAATTAACATCTTAAGCTTACATCATGCAATGAAAGTATACAGTAATATCCTATCTTTAAATAACTAGGCTCAGATTAAGGCAGTCACTAATCAAGGTCCAAAGGTGAACCAAATGAATCTACTAATTTAACTAAATTGTTCACATACACGTTTTCTTTATTTTATAATTCATAAGCTGCAAAGTTAATGTATACTTTCCTAGGCCCCTACTCCATACTCTTAAAACATCTACCTATATTTAAAAAGAAGTGTTCAAGCTAAGTTTATTTAGTGGTGTCAATTCGGATCACTAAGTCCGATTCGATTGGTTTAATTTGGGTTTGAGTCATGTTGAATATTATATAAGTATAGATATCTCATATATTATCTTCTTGATGCTCTCCTAAAGCTAAAGGTCAAACATGTAAGTAAGCTAAAGGTCAAGATTGAAATAAATAATTAAAAATACCTCATTTTGAGTGTTAATAGAAATACCTCGTTTGCGTTACGCGCACAAAACAAGACATTTTCGATACATTTTTATTAGTCTTGACCTCAAATCGGTCCCTAATTGACCAAATTGACCCCACAAATTTTTAAACCTTTATAGATCAAGTTTTACGAAAATTGATATTTTTTTGAAAATGGAACTTATTGCTTTTCGATTCATAATAGAAACTGCTAAGTGGTGGCGAAATCTATTTTTTTGTTTTTGTTTTTGTAGATGATTATAGAATAAGTGAAAAAACGGGTGGTTAAATCTAAAGAAGTTAAATTTAGAGTTAAAAAAAAAGTTAAATCTAAATATAGTGTTTTGAGGGGGTTGTAAGTAAAATACTAGTACAAGTTATGAAGTTATCCTTGAAATTATGCATTAACATATTCCCTCTATCTCTTATTTTTTACCCTATTTGATTTTTCACGGTCTCCAAGATGCGTCTTTAAACGTATGTTTCTCCGTTTTTATACGCTTAAAAATTATAAAAATTTAATATTAATTAATAAACTATATAATGATATGATTCTAACAAGATCCTACATGAAATATTATCACTTATAGATTAATGAGAATTCATGGTCAATGTTTTAAAAGTTTGACCCATATTTTTACAACGGGGCAAAAATTAAGGGGTGAAGGGAGTAATAATCTAAAAAATGATTGAAGTACTTATGTTAGTTCAATGCCACGTGAAATGCTAGGTTTTAAAATTAATAACTTGGTACTTGGACCAGTTTGCTTGCTAAGTACGCCTTGTGATTTATGAAAGTTATCTTTTAGTTTACGGAGTCATCATTAACTCATCATATCTCGTTATAATACAATGCTCTCCTCTTCAAGATTTTAATTTATATAATAATAAATGAGGATAATGCATGCTCCACATTTTATTATCTTCCAAATAAACTCCTTGATGGTCTCCTTGATCCTATCCATACATGTTCAATGATTCCTAAAGTAAAAGGTCAAACACGTTTATTTATGGAAGATGAGAATAAAGTAAATCCTCTACTCCAACAATATTATGAAACTATATATTAAGACGATTTCAACTGATAGAGTATAAAACATATTATGGGCATTAACCATTAGTTTAAACTTTTAGTTGAGTTGGTCCTCTAACATAGTATCAAGAGCCAGCTTGACACAAAGATCACGGGTTCGAATTCATCCACCCCTCCTTTCAAACTGGAATAATAAGCGCAAGGTATGAGATGGACCCATCCTGCATCCACACTTTAAGTCCAACATGTTCTCGTGTGAGGGGACGTGATACAGTATAAAACATATTCTTGGGGCTCAACCATCAACTTAATCTGAGTTGGTCCTTCAACACCAACAAGTATCTATATAACTACCACGAAATAATACCAATCCTTTCATTGCTTAAACAACTAACACCCAGGCCATCCTCTTTTTTATATTTAAAATTTGATGAACTGATCGAGTGAGTATGTAATTTTGTCATTATTTTGCATACGAGATACTGAGTATTTAATACAAGAAAATAGAGAGAAATTGTGGAACTATATTATTATTTCATTTACGTAAAATTTATAAACCACTCGTAAGATTTGGAGCCACGTGAAATAGATTTTCATATCAAAACTCCCTGATTTTTTGGGCCAATTTGCTTGTAACGGAGTACTTGTTACAATTTCATGTACTTAATTAATAAAACACTATGATCCCTTCTTGGGTTTGTAATAAAATACTGTATATGATCCAGCTCGTGCTTTTAATCCCATTGATCTAATATTAATATCCATTCATACTACGTTAAGCTAGTGTGTGAATAAATTGCATTTCGGTGTTTGACTTTCAAGAATCATGAAATTTGATCTTATGTACGCAGTATATGGTACAATTCTCAAATATTGCGTATTTGTTATTGCAAGAGTGCAAAGCTAATAATAGTATAATGTTATAAAATTAACGAGGATCGATTGGTTTAGGTAATGTATTTGATATTTGCTAAAATATAGAAATATAAATCTGAAAAATAAACTAAAAATTGAACACACATATTTTGTATACATGGTTCGATCTACATGACCTACGTCAATAGAGAAAGGGAAATTATTTTCTTAAGCATTTATGCAATGAAGGATGGTATAGATAAATGAATATACAACGTTCTATCTCCATCTTACAAAATCACTCAAGTGATGTTACATCTTGGCTCGAATTGACTAGGTTTAAAAACTATTTTGTTGTCTACTGAATGGTTTCTTATATAACATCCATAAGGAAATCCTAATAAACCCTAGATTACCCCCATGTATAGTTTTAATAGCCGTCATATGGAAAAACGAAAAAAAAAACAAAATTATTTTAGGAAAATATTCAATAAAAAATACACTATGTTCGACCGAATTAAAATAAACTGCCTTCACTCGATCAGGGACGGGCGTGCCCTTTCCAAAAAACCGAGGTAGAAGCTCACAAAAGAGCTCTCCCCGATGCAGCATTGCACGGGTGTGCTACTCTTGCACTTGTCATGGCACAAACATATCACTCTGGGACATGGGCGTGCCTCTGATCTCTAAATGAGTAGGCAGATATTTCAGTATACGAACTTTCTGATGAGGCATGGACATGCATGCGCACATGCCTCTCAAAGGCATGGGCGTGTCTTGTAAACACCAAAATGTGCTAAAACTTGTGCGTGTGATTGTTCCATTACTAGTCATATATAACAAGTAATGTAAAAAATTGACAAGCAATTGGTTATTCAATCTATTACATTAAATGGCCAGGAAAAAATTGAGATCTAGCTACTAATAGTAGGTCCCAACGCGTCATTGTGAATCTATCACAATACCCAAATAAGCAAACAATTTTCTGACCATAAACTAGAAAACTTGTAATGTGAGAATCACTATTACAAGTTTTCCAGTTGTATGACATTACTATTGAAAAAAGCTTCTCATTTCACCGTATTTATAGACTGCATGTGAGGCTTAAGATGCCAATTTTTTCTTGAATCCATATATATAATTATACAATTCTTATGACGTGCACTATAATCATACTCTCTTCATAATAAGCATAACAATTTGACAGGCACATGTGCCAACGCACAACTTTGATTATTAATATTTGTAATTATATATGTCGGTCTTATGAGATAAATGAATTGACTAATCCACAAAGTAAATATATAAATAGTGCAAAAGTTTGCGATTATTATGAAACGAGGATAATACAATTTATGTTTGCTCTACCCATATTTTTGTTTATTACTTTTACCTAATTTATGTTGAATCTTTTTTTATCATATGTGATTATGATAGAACACATGAAAAAACAAGTGGGATCACATTTCATTATATACACTGTATCAACTTCTATAACACTTCATATATACTACCTTCATTCTAGAAAATTTTTTACGCTTCTAATATGTGTTCAACTTAACATTGACCAAATAATAATAGCGTACTTTAAAATATAATACACGTGGGATATTGTTATATTTGTCTTGATTTATAATTTTTTAAATATTAATTTTTTAATTTTGTCACATATAAAATTGGATATATTATGGTTGTATATTGCATTGAAGTCTGTGCAAGTAGTGTAAAGAATTTTCGTAAATGGAGACGGATAGATAATAGGCTAATATTTATCTTGTTAATATTCTGTAATGATATACTTTGTGTAATTTAATGCAAATAAAGCATATTAAAAATTAAAGATAAGTAACGAGGTTGTATTAGTAATTTGTAATTTCATACATCGAGAGTCCTAACATGATAATTATTAAAAAAGAAAAAATAAAACTAATTAATAGTACATCAGTACATATACAGGTTCGATGCCACGTGAAATGCAAGGTTATTTTAATTAAGTTGGAACTTCCTTAGTACGGCAATGTGATTTATAAAAGTTGTCTTCGATATTCGTGTTTCTAATTTCTAATGGTAAAGTAGGATACATATGCATGCATGCTCTATATACAATATACGTAGTATATTTTTTTGGTATCATGCAGATTGTCTCCTTGATGCTCTCCATGTTCAATGGTTCATTTCTAAATTTGATTGAGGATAAGAATACAAGATAAGAAGCAAATCCTCCACGTACTTCTCCTATTCTTTTTAATTTCATCATTATTTTACTAATTTGACTATGAGCATTATATACGGAATATTACTCAATAGAACTTCAAATTATAGATTGAAATTTATTTTTACCGTTCATTTATTTTACTATTATGTTTTATGTTACCAATATTGAATTTAAATTTTACTAGATATAATAGAAATTTTGGCTTTTAACACAATAGAAGAAAAGACATAATTTGTTTTTTAACACTGTTAAAAAAAATTATTTTAACACCACAAAAAGTAATTAAAAAAAAAAGGATTTTACCACCACTTAATAAATTCCGTCATGAAATCTGTTAATGGGGTTCATCCCTTCCATTTTCCCCCCTCTTCTCCACAAATTCTTCAACCTCCATTAACACCAACCTTTCAACCTCTATTATCACCTTTCTTTCTACCTTCATTACCATCCATTCAATCACCTATTTAAATTTCATCCTCTTTTCAACCTTAAATTTTTTTTTAAAAAAACACCAAATATCTCTCTCCTTTGTTTTGCTCCTCAACTATAATAATGGGGTTTCTTTAAGAATTAAGAAATATTAATGAGCGGCACTTTAATTATCTTTTTTTTTTTGGAAGACAACTTTAATTATCTTATAGTATGTTTAAATTGGTTCAAATGCTTAACATAAAAAAAACCACCAATTTAATTTGAACATGAACCCTAACTTTTTAATTTTTTAGCGATGTGGGTTTTTACTAGTGGTTCGGCGCGAGGCGATGCGATGGTGGTGGTTTTGGCAAGCATAGCGAGGCGATGGTAGTGGCTTTAGTTGGCGAGCACAACTGCACTGGTGGCGGCTTGTGTGCGTGAGGTGTGATGGAATGTAGTGAAGGTTTAGATTTTGGTGGGTTTATATTTTAGTGGGGTAAAAGTTAATAAGGACTTTGATGACGAAAGCTGTTAACAGGTGTTAAAATCCCTTTTTTTTTTTTTTTTTCATGTGGTGTTATTAAATAAAAGTTTTATTATTTTTTTTTTAATACTATTAAAAAAACAAATTTTGTCTTTTTTATATATGTTGGATTGATTCAAAGTACTCCCTCCGTCCCTTATATTTTGCCCCAATTGTCATTTATAGTAGTCCCTTAATTTTTGCCCCATTCTATTTTGGGCCTTATTTCCTTTTACTTACTGACTTCCTAAACTAATTTAGGCCCATTACTAACCCACTACTTACCCTAAAGCTTCAGCCGTTTTGTTCCCCTAAATCCCTAATCTCCTCTTACCCTCTCTCTCTCTCCTAAAATGGTACTGCTCTCTGTCTTCCATCACCTTCTTCCTTCTTCCTCCGTTACAACCGAGGCTCCTTCTCCTCCATGGTAGGCGTGTTTTTCCTTCTCTGAAAATCCCTTCCAAACACAAATCCTCCTCTTCCATTTCCTTCTACTCTGTTTTTCGTTTTTTTTAAATTTGTCGAATCGCTGAAATCCTACATATACTAAGCCGGAATAGTGAGATCCGGATTGCAACATCTTTGCTTCGTTTTTCTGTTTCATTGTTAGAAAAGCTTTAATTTTTTTGGTTTTTGACTAAATTTCTACCCAAAATTCGTAAAGTGGTGGAGTTTCATTTCCAGATCTAGTGTATTTAGGTATGAATTCGGAGTTAAATGAGGAGGATTATGAGTTCTTGAAGCATAGTCTATTTTTAAACCAAACCCCTACCTTAAACAACTCCGATGATGACGAAGAGGAGTTTATCCCCAACACCCCTGCAGCAACCGTCACTACCTCGCCACCTCCAGGCATGATTCAGGTGCCGGAGACACCAATATGCATGCAATCTTGCCGACCACCCAGCTTTACCAAAGGGGGTAGCAATTCAATCCCTTCTAAAAGGCTGGGAGTGGTCAGATCTAGGGGTTCAAAAAGGTGTATTGACTTTGGTACGTGTGATGTAGAGGTCGACGGTGAAGTTTTTGAGTCCCAAGGGCCGGAAAATAACATCTCAGGCCAAAAACCAGAAAATGGAGGTGAAATGCTTCGACTTCTTTGTCCTCTTTATTTCAGTGCTCCGAAAAAACCCATTTAACATGTTAAATACCCTAAGGTGTTAAAAATGGAGTATTTGTGATTGATTAGTCTAACTATGTTAGTTTTTGTGAATTGGAGTATTTGTGATTGTCATTCCAAGTCTCTGAATAGCCTAAGTCGTCCTTATAAATGTTTTGGCTATTGGCTTAATTACGATGTTGGAGTATATTTGTATTTGTGATTTGGAGTACGTTTGAATTCGAACTGTGATTGTCTACATTTGTTAGTTTTTGTGAATTGGAGTACTTGTGTTTGATAGTCCAAATCTGTGATTTCGCCTTACTTTCGATTAATATGTTGGGTATGAATGAATTGTGATGGTGGAGCATTTTTGTATTTGGGACTTTGATTAAATTTTAAATTCAACTATGATCTCTGAATTTGTTAGTATTTGTGAATAAAAATGTTTGTGATTGTAAGTCAAAATCTCTGAATTAGCCATAGTTGTGATACATGTTTTGGCTATTGGCTTAATTACGATGGTGGAGTATATTTGTATTTGTGATTTGGAGTACCTTTTAATTCGAAGTCTGATTGTCTAAATCTGTTTGTTTTTGTGAATTGGAGTTCTTCTGTTTGATAGTCCAAATCTGTGAATTCGCCTTACTTTCGATTAATATGTTGGGTATTGACTTAATTAGGATGCTGGAGTATTTTTGTATTTGTGAATTTGAGTAATTTTTACTTCGAACTCTGATGTCTAAATCTGCTAGTATTTGTGAATTGGAATGTGTGTGATTGTAAGTCCAAATCTCTGAATTAGCCATACTTGTGATATATGTTTTGTGGACACATACATTAAAGTAATAAGTAAAGTTGATATAATTCATAACTTGGTTCATTTATAATTACAGACTGAATTGCATGATTGCAACCTTCTAAACATCACAAAAGTACATTTAATCCCTATAGGCATTACACAAAATGGGGCAACATACTAAAAACGATCATAACCAACATTTGACTACTCTGCCAAGTTACTAGAAATCTGTACATTTAAAAATTCTTGTGATAATTTCATAATTTGCGTTGTTTATCTTTTGAAATAACATGCCACTACCTGAGTTGCCTGAGTTGTATCACCTCCTGGAAATGCGCATGTCTTGCATCAATCCTCCCAATTCATGAACTTGCATAAACGTGTCTTGCCCGATTGAGATATTTGTTTCCGTTGGAATCTCCTCTGTTTCCGCCTCTGCCCTTTCTTCTGGTTCCTGAACAGTGTTTGTCAATCCATGTAATTCTATGTGTTGTTGTAGCAAAGAAGTCATACTTTCTTTTAACAACTGAATTGGGACTTCTATGTATGTTGGCAAATTTCCTGCTCTTTCCATCCTTTCCTTTGCATGATGTGGTTGTATATAATTATTTGAACCTTGCACCATCATTATTTCAAGCATGCAATATTGTAGGCTAAGAAACACATGATTAATTCTACGAGGCTCAAAAATTTCATAAGCATACTTGACAGCACTTACTAGCTCGTCCACATTTCTAGGGGCTTGTTGGTGTTAGATTGCTTGAATTGCATTAAAGAACCCTAAGTCGAGAACATTTAAGTCATGACTGTTTGGTGGTTGTGCTATAAGATGAATGTTGAAACCATCTGTGTTTGCTGCGTTTCTGAATTCAATATCATGTAGTTGCAAATGTGGTGTAGCATTATCTTGTTGAACCCAAATGGTTCCACATGCGTCAATTGGCCAATTTGCCTTGATTGAGGGAAGCAATTGCTCAATAAATAACTTCCTTATCATTTATTGTGTAACATTCTTGATTGGTTTTGTTTCCAAAGTGCCAGCCACTCTATGTATGCTAGATCGCTTTGCTGGAATAACTTCTGTCAATGGGAAACATCCTAACTTCCCATCAAACAGACATTCACCATCCGGTCCTTGAACTGCTCTGGACAATGCAAACTCAAACATTACTTTCGTATCGTACCTTTTAGACTTACAATTTCGGTAAGGATGTACTTCATTTGGTGCCAAATAAAATGTTTGTGAGTTTTTTGTCATAAAAAATCATTTCTCATCAATGTGTACCACGTTATACATATCTCCGAATCGGGGGATGGTATTAATTGTGCTTGGGATTACTTGTTGCATGCACCATCGTAGCCTTTGTATCTTATTCACAACTGTGAGTGTTGGTTTGATTGCATTACTATGCCTTAAGATCTTGCCTTTCTTTACAAACCTCCCAACTGTTGACTTGTTTATTTTCATTGCTAATGCCACTGACCGAATGTTCCCCTTTTTTCAAGGGACTGCCATCAATTGTTCAACATTGAGTTGAATTGGTTTTCTGCCAGCCTTTCCTTTTTGATTTTTGCTGGTTTTGATGGTTTGTTTCAAACGCACACTAAGCTTCACATGCTTCTATATCCTTTGCAAAGTCCACCTACTAACACTATGATAGTGGGAAAGTTTATTAATTGTACCTGGAGGTAGCTTGAGGTTTGTTGCTGCATGTAGTAGGCTCTCTATGCACACCTTCCTTTCCACATCTGTCATGTCTTTCCTGCGTTCGTTTTGTTCAGTTGTTGCCTGAGCTGTTGCCAGGGTTGCTGCCTGAGTTGTTGCATGAGTTGTTGCTTGAGATGTTGCCAGGGTTGCTGTCTGAGATGTTGCCTAGGTTGCTGCCTGAGCTGTTGCCTGGGTTGCTACCTGAGCTGTTGCCTGAGATGATGCCTGAGTTGTTTGAACAGATGATGGCTGAGTTGTTGCCTGACAGGATGCCTGAGTTGTTTCACCTGAGTTGTTGCCAATGAAGCTAAGAAAATCAATTGTTTCCATTTCGGAATTTGGCATCGGTGAAAAGAGTCCCTTAATTACTCGATGATGGTAAAACTTAGAGTAATTCCCCCCACCGTACCCCTCCCCTATTTATTATTCTGACTGTTTTTAAATTTACAAATTTAATGCCCTGTGTAGATTTTGTTTTTTCAGGTGATGAAAAGTTAAAGGAGGAAGATGAAATTACTTGGCTTCTGCTATTTATAATGCCCCTTTTTTTGTTTATGGGGGGGAAATTTTCCCTCCAAAATTTTGTTCATTTACTGTAACATTTTCTAGAAAGTACTTTTGTACATTAAATAATTCTGAGTGAGATTTTCTTTTACTCTCATTATGTAATGTTCAGTTAATTCAGTATTGTCTACAGTCAACAATTGTGATCCGGATTATTAACAAGCCCACTTGCACATTATCTATCTTAAACTTGCTAATTTATTTGACAAAATGCATTAGGGACCACAAAAAAACCCACTACCTAACATTTCTTAATAAAGTAGAAATTGGGGAAGGGGCAATATATTGGGGACGGAGGGAGTAGTTCCTATAGTGTAGGATTGGAACATGTTATTTGTTAGTGGTCTTTTAGTTAGGAATTCTAGAATTCATTTTCAAAGTATTAGCATAGCAGTATGTTTGTGGGCCATGATCTATCCCATTTTTATTTCCTTTATTTTAGCTTGATGAGTTATTTTGTTTTGTTGCCTATATAAAGGCTTCTTTCATAATTAATATAATGAATTATCTTTTCTTCTATAAAGTTAACATGGTATCAGAGCTGAGCGTCAGGTTAGATTCGAAAAAGGCAGAAAAATAGAAGGGAAAGAATAAGATGAATGAGAAAAATTAAAGAACATTTAATAAATTATTGCTTTGCTACGTAAAATAAAATGCATCTAACCCTTTAAATAAGCTAAGGATAAAACTATCACTCCTAAACAATAAGGAAACCACTACTCTACTAAAGCTTAATCCACTATGGCTAAACTGATCAAAACAAACTCCACATAATTAGCCACTATCTTTATTTCCCCCTTGATTCAAAGTCTCATACACTTGACAAAACTTTGCTACTAACTTCAACATTCCATATTGCCATGGACTTCAAATTGAACTTGACGTACTTTGATCTCAACTGAACACTTAACCGCACACCCGACTTTAGAAAACCCTTCTAACTTCTTCTTCGAACTTCATAACATCTTGCTAGACGTTTAACTTGTGATGCACATCTCATCACCTACACAATTTTGGTGATGCACATCATCATCAACATACTATTGTCGGAGCACCTCTCCTCGCACAACCAAACCTGACAAATTTTTTTTTTTTTTTATTTTTTTTTATGCATTTCTCCTCAATAACTCGATCTTGTCGATGAACATACAACATCACCGACTTACATTCAACGGAGCACATACATCACTTTATCAACTCTCTTTAATTTGACAATGTCCTCCAATTGACCATGTCAACTTGTACCAAAAAAAAAATATTAGAACTCCGTATTATCTTGGAAATCGTCTCTGCATTGACTACGACTTCCACTCTATCAGATTGCTATTTATCTGACATCCAAACTCGTAAAGATTACTCGATCTTTACCTGAAGTAGTTTTATCGTCCTTAGCTTATTTAAAGGGTTGGATGTGTTTCATTTTACGTAGCAAAGAAATAATATATTAAACGTTCTTTAGTTTTATCGTCCCTGCCAACATCCTCTTTCCCCGGTGTCCGGACCTTCGGCGACCCCCTGTCAGCACCCCAGCCCCCCTACGTCGGCGACACCAACCCTAACATCCCTACCCCAACTCCTACCCACCACGTAAATCAAAGAAACCCCCACCAAAACCTCCAACCGTCTCTAGGGTTTTCGAGGGTTGGGAAAGGGGCGTTTGGGGGTTTCGAGGGTGAGGGAGGGAGTTTCGTGGGTTTTTTGTGGGAAGGGAGGGGGATTTTGTTGGTGGTTCGAGGGGAGGGGAATGGGGTTTCGGTGATAGTGGTTCGAGGAAGGGGAGGGCGACGGCGACAGCAGGTAGGAATGGCCGATGGGCCGGCAAGGTAGCTGGGTTGTTGCCGCCGGGGGCTTTGGGAGGGCAGCTGTTGGTGGGGGAAGCAGAGGTGGTGGTGAGGGAGGGAGGGGTGTTTTTGTTTTAACTATTTTAATAATTTAATTGTTAATTAACTATAATTAAAGCTTGAATTAGGATTTAATAAATTTCATAAATGAATTTATCAATAAAAATGAAAAACGTTAACCGGTTATTTAGGTTATAGGTAAAATATCTCGTTTAAAGCGGATACTCCCCAAAGTTTGCATTATTCAGAAATAATCAAAAGATAATTGACTTGTTTTTGGCCGACTGCTCAAAATTTGTACTATTTTCTGACAATTTTTCCTAGTTTATTTTGCTCATTCATCTTATTCTTTCCCTTCTCTCATCTCCATTTATTTATAATTTCAACATTTTATGAAAGTCAAATATTTCATAAATAAATGATTTTATTTCCTACAAAAATATACAAAGTATAATTGATTTTCACATAAAAGAAATTGTTTTTTTTTGTTGATTTGAACTTTAAAAATGTTATAGATCATAATATGCGGAAAAAAAAAAAAACTGTCAAAATATCTTATCTGGACGATGATTTGTCAGGATGAGGTGGTGGGTAAAGAAACTAAAAATATGAAAAGAGGCAATATCACACATTAGGAAATTAGAGATTTCTAAACATTAATAAAAAAAAATTTAAAATTAGCAAAAATAAATATGCAAACAGTGCTTTTTGGGTGTGACCGGTTTACTCCGTGCGGCAAACTAAAACACATCAAAATACTGACCGGGTAATTCTTGACCGACAGACCGAGTAAACCCTGACCGAGTAATCCCTGATCGACCAAGTAACTTTTGATCGAGTAACCCCGGCCCGGCCACACAACCCCGACCGAGTAACCCCTGACCGACCGAATAACCCTAACCCTAATCGAGTAACCCTTGACCATGTAACCCCGGCCGCACCATATGGCCAACCATATATTATATCCTACTACTAATTTTTTTTTAATATAAAAGAAGTAAAAATAAAAAAATTTCTAGTTTATGGTCAGAAAATTGTTTGCTTATTTGGGTATTGTGATAGATTCACAATGACGCGTTGGGACCTACTATTAGTAGCTAGATCTCAATTTTTTCCTGGCCATTTAATGTAATAGATTGAATAACCAATTGCTTGTCAATTTTTTACATTACTTGTTATATATGACTAGTTATGGAACAATCACACGCACAAGTTTTAGCACATTTTGGGTGTTTACAAGACACGCCCATGCCTTTGAGAGGCATGTGCGCATGCATGTCCATGCCTCATCAGAAAGTTCGTATACTGAAATATCTGCCTACTCATTTAGAGATCAGAGGCACGCCCATGTCCAGAGTGATATGTTTGTGCCATGACAAGTGCAAGAGTAGCACACCCGTGCAATGCTGCATCGGGGAGAACTCTTTTTGTGAGCTTCTACCTCGGTTTTTTGGAAAGGGCACGCCCGTCCCTGATCGAGTGAAGGCAGTTTATTTTAATTCGGTCGAACATAGTGTATTTTTTATTGAATATTTTCCTAAAATAATTTGTTTTTTTTTTTTTCCATATGAAGGCTATTAAAACTATACATTGGGGTAATCTAGGGTTTATTAGGATTTCCTTATGGATGTTATATAAGAAACCATTCAGTAGACAACAAAAATAGTTTTTAAACCTAGTCAATTCGAGCCAAGATGTAACATCACTTGAGTGATTTTGTAAGATGGAGATAGAACGTTGTATATTCATTTATCTATACCATCCTTCATTGCATAAATGCTTAAGAAACTAATTTCCCTTTCTCTATTGACGTAGGTCATGTAGATCGAACCTTGTATACAAAATATGTGTGTTCAATTTTTAGTTTATTTTTCAGATTTATATTTCTATATTTAAGCAAATATCAAATACATTACCTAAACCAATCGATCCTCGTTAATTTATAACATTATACTATTATTAGTTTTTGCACTCTTGCAATAACAAATACGCAGTATTTGAGAATTGTACCATATACTGCGTACATAAGATCAAATTTCAGGATTCTTGAAAGTCAAACACCGAAAAATGCAATTTATTCACACACTAGCTTAACGTAGTATGAATGGATATTAATATTAGATCAATGGGATTAAAAGCACGAGCTGGATCATATACAGTATTTTATTACAAACCCAAGAAGGGATCATAGTGTTTTATTAATTAAGTACATGAAATTGTAACAAGTACTCCGTTACAAGCAAATTGGCCCAAAAAATCAGGGAGTTTTGATATGAAAATCTATTTCACGTGGCTCCAAATCTTACGAGTGGTTTATAAATTTTACGTAAATGAAATAATAATATAGTTCCACAATTTCTCTCTATTTTTTTGTATTAAATACTCAGTATCTCGTATGCAAAATAATGACAAAATTACATACTCACTCGATCAGTTCATCAAATTTTAAATATAAAAAGAGGATGGCCTGGGTGTTAGTTGTTTAAGCAATGAAAGGATTGGTATTATTTCGTGGTAGTTATATAGATATTTGTTGGTGTTGAAGGACCAACTCAGATTAAGTTGATGGTTGAGCCCCAAGAATATGTTTTATACTGTATCACGTCCCCTCACACGAGAACATGTTGGACTTAAAGTGTGGATGCAGGATGGGTCCATCTCATACCCTGCGCTTATTATTCTAGTTTGAAAGGAGGGGTGGATGAATTCGAACCCGTGATCTTTGTGTCAAGCTGGCTCTTGATACTATGTTAGAGGACCAACTCAACTAAACGTTTAAACTAATGGTTAATGCCCATAATATGTTTTATACTCTATCAGTTGAAATCGTCTTAATATATAGTTTCATAATATTGTTGGAGTAGAGGATTTACTTTATTCTCATCTTCCATAAATCAACGTGTTTGACCTTTTACTTTAGGAATCATTGAACATGTATGGATAGGATCAAGGAGACCATCAAGGAGTTTATTTGGAAGATAATAAAATGTGGAGCATGCATTATCCTCATTTATTATTATATAAATTAAAATCTCGAAGAGGAGAGCATTGTATTATAACGAGATATGATGAGTTAATGATGACTCCGTAAACTAAAAGATAACTTTCATAAATCACAAGGCGTACTTAGCAAGCAAACTGGTCCAAGTACCAAGTTATTAATTTTAAAACCTAGCATTTCACGTGGCATTGAACTAACATAAGTACTTCAATCATTTTTTAGATTATTACTCCCTTCACCCCTTAATTTTTGCCCCGTTGTAAAAATATGGGTCAAACTTTTAAAACATTGACCATGAATTCTCATTAATCTATAAGTGATAATATTTCATGTAGGATCTTGTTAGAATCATATCATTATATAGTTTATTAATTAATATTAAATTTTTTATAATTTTTAAGCGTATAAAAACGGAGAAACATACGTTTTAAGACGCATCTTGGAGACCGTGAAAAATCAAATAGGGTAAAAAATAAGAGATATAGGGAATATGTTAATGCATAATTTCAAGGATAACTTCATAACTTGTACTAGTATTTTACTTACAACCCCCTCAAAACACTATATTTAGATTTAACTTTTTTTTTTTAACTCTAAATTTAACTTCTTTAGATTTAACCACCCGTTTTTTCACTTATTCTATAATCATCTACAAAAACAAAAACAAAAAAATAGATTTCGCCACCACTTAGCAGTTTCTATTATGAATCGAAAAGCAATAAGTTCCATTTTCAAAAAAATATCGATTTTCGTAAAACTTGATCTATAAAGGTTTAAAAATTTGTGGGGTCAATTTGGTCAATTAGGGACCGATTTGAGGTCAAGACTAATAAAAATGTATCGAAAATGTCTTGTTTTGTGCGCGTAACGCAAACGAGGTATTTCTATTAACACTCAAAATGAGGTATTTTTAATTATTTATTTCAATCTTGACCTTTAGCTTACTTACATGTTTGACCTTTAGCTTTAGGAGAGCATCAAGAAGATAATATATGAGATATCTATACTTATATAATATTCAACATGACTCAAACCCAAATTAAACCAATCGAATCGGACTTAGTGATCCGAATTGACACCACTAAATAAACTTAGCTTGAACACTTCTTTTTAAATATAGGTAGATGTTTTAAGAGTATGGAGTAGGGGCCTAGGAAAGTATACATTAACTTTGCAGCTTATGAATTATAAAATAAAGAAAACGTGTATGTGAACAATTTAGTTAAATTAGTAGATTCATTTGGTTCACCTTTGGACCTTGATTAGTGACTGCCTTAATCTGAGCCTAGTTATTTAAAGATAGGATATTACTGTATACTTTCATTGCATGATGTAAGCTTAAGATGTTAATTATGTTATTGGGGGCTCTTACATGTAATTCCTTTTCTTTTATCTGTGAGCAGATTAAACTTCAATTTATAATGTTCTGGAATGCCCAAGCTTGAAGATTGTTGATGCTAGTATGAATTGAGACAACAACTTTATATTTTGAATAGAGGTGGCCTGGTGATAATGTTAATTT
>NW_018744012.1:0-27571 GCF_001683475.1 Chenopodium quinoa
TTTGTTGCAAAAAACTTTGTTTGAATGTGTTTGACTTTCATTTGATTCAATTAGCTTTGTAGAATGCATTTGAATTTCATTTGATTCAATTAGCTTTGTTGAATGCATTTGACTTTCATTTGATTAAAAAAGCTTTGTTTGAATGTGTTTGACTTTCATTTGATTCAATTAGCTTTGTAGAATGCATTTGACTTTCATTTCAATTAGCTTTGTTTGAATGTGTTTGACTTTCATTTGATTCAATTAGCCTTTTAGAATGCATTTGAATTTCATTTGATTCAATTAGCTTTGTTGAATGCATTTGACTTTCATTTGATTAAAAAAGCTTTGTTTGAATGTGTTTGACTTTCATTTGATTCAATTAGCTTTGTAGAATGCATTTGACTTTCATTTGATTCAATTAGCTTCGTTGAATGCATTTGACTTTCATTTGATTCAAAAAGCTTTGTTTGAATATGTTTGACTTTCATTTGATTCAGTTAGCTTTGTTTGATCGTGTTTAACTTTCTTTTGATTGAATTCGCTTTGTAGAATGCATTTGACTTTCATTTGATTCAATTAGCTTTGTTGAATGTATTTGACTTTCACTTGATTCAAAAAACTTTGATTGAATGTGTTTGACTTTCGTTTTATTAACTTAGCTTTGTAGAATGCATTTGACTTTTATTTGATTCAATTAGCTTTGTAGAATGCATTTAACTTTCATTTGTATCAAAAAGCTTTGTTTGAATGTGTTTGACTTTCATCTGATTCAATTAGCTTTGTAGAATGCATTAGACTTTCGTTTGATTTAATTAGCTTTGTTTGAATGTGTTTGACTTTCATTTGATTCAATTTTTGTAGATTTCATTTGACTTTCATTTGATTCAATTAGCTTTTTTGAATGCTTTTGACTTTCATTTGATTCAAAAAGCTTTGTTTGAATGTGTTTGACTTTCATTTGATTCAATTAGCTATGTTTAATCGTGTTAAATTTTCTTTTGATTCAATTAGCTTTGAATAATGCATTTGACTTTCATTTGATTCAATTAGCTTTGTTGAATGAATTTGACCCTCATTTGATTCAAAAAGCTTTGATTAAATGTGTTTCACTTTCATTAGATTCAATTAACTTTGTAGAATGCATTTGAGTTTTATTTGATTCAATTAGCTTTGTTAAAAGCATTTAACTTTCATTTGATTCAAAAAAGCTTTCTTTAAATGTGTTTGACTCTCATTTGATTCAATTAGTTTTTAAGAACGCATTTAACTTTCATTTGGTTCAAAAAGCTTTGTTTGAATGTGTTTGACTTTCATTTGATTCAATTAGCTTTGTAGAATGCATTTGACTTTCATTTTAATTCAATTAGCTTTGTTGAATGTATTTGACTTTCATATCATTCGAAAAAACTTTGGTTGAATGTGTTTGAATTCATTTGATTCAGTTAGCCTTGTAGATTGCCTTCGACTTCCATTTGATTCAATTAGTTTTTTTGAAAGCATTTGACTTTCATTTGATTCAAAAAGCAATGTTTGAATGTGTTTGACTTTCATTTGATTCAATTAGCTTTGTAGAATGTGTTTGACTTTCATTTGATTCAATTAGCTTATTTGAATGCATTTGACTTTCATTTGATTCAAAAAGCTATGTTTCAATGTGTTTGACTTTCATTTGATTCAATTAGCTTTGTTGAATGCATTTGACTTTCATTTGATTAAAAAAACTTTGTTTGAATGTGTTGGACTTTCATTTGATTCAATTAGCTTTGTAGAATGCATTTGAGTTTCATTTGATTCAATTAGCTTTGTTGCATGCATTTGACTTTCATTTGTTTAAAAAAACTTTGTTTGAATGTGTTTGACTTTCATTTGATTCAATTAGCTTTGTAGAATGCATTTGACTTTCATTTGATTCAACTAGCTTTGTTGTATGCATTTGACTTTCATTTGTATCAAAAAGCTTTGTTTGAATGTGTTTGACTTTTTTTTGATTCAATTAGCTTTGTAGAATGCATTTGACTTTATTTAATTCAATTAGCTTTGTTGAATGTATTTGACTTTCATATCATTCTAAAAACTTTGGTTGAATGCGTTTGAATTCATTTGATTCAATTAGCCTTGTAAATTGCATTTGACTTTCATTTGATTCAATTAGCTTTGTTGAAAGCATTTGACTTTCATTTGATTCAAAAGCTATGTTTGAATGTGTTTTACTTTCATTTGATTCAATTAGCTTTGTAGAATGTGTTTGACTTTCATTTGATTCAATTAGCTTATTTGAATGCATTTGACTTTCATTTTATTCAAAAAGCTATGTTTGAATGTGTTTGACTTTCATTTGATACAATTAGGCTTTTAGAATGCATTTGAATTTCATTTGATTCAATTAGCTTTGTTGAATGCATTTGATTTTAATTTGATTAAAAAAGCTTTGTTTGAATGTGTTGGACTTTCATTTGATTCAATTAGCTTTGTAGAATGCATTTGACTTTCATTTGATTCAATTAGCTTTGTTGCATGCATTAGACTTTCATTTGTTTCAAAACACTTCGTTTGAATGTCTTTGACTTTCATTTGATTCTATTAGCTTTGTAGAATGCATTAGACTTTCATTTGATTCAATTAGCTTTGTTTGAATGTGTTTGACTTTCATTTAATTCAATTTTTGTAGATTGCATTTGACTATCATTTGATTCAATTAGCTTTGTTGAATGCATTTGACTTTTATTTGATTCAAAAAGCTTTGTTGAATGTGTTTCACTTTCATTTGATTCAATTAGCTTTGTAGAATGCATTTGACTTTTATTTGATTCAATTAGCTTTGTTGAATGCATTTGACTTTCATTTCTTTCAAAAAGCGTTTTTTGAATGTGTTAGACTTTCATTTGATTCAATTAGCTTTGTAGAATGCATTTGACTTTTATTTGATTCAATTAGATTCGTTGAATGCATTTGACTTTCATTTGATTCAAAAACGCTTTGTTTGAATATGTTTGAATTTCATTTGATTCAGTTAGCTTTGTTTGATCGTGTTTAACTTTCTTTTTATTCAAATCGCTTTGTAGAATGCATTTGACTTTCATTTGATTCAATTAGCTATGTTGAATGTATTTGACTTTCACTTGATTCAAAAAATTTTGATTGAATGTGTTTGACTTTCATTTGATTCACTTAGCTTTGTAGAATGCATTTGACTTTTATTTGATTCAATTAGCTTTGTAGAATGCATTTATTTTTCATTTGTATCAAAAAGCTTTGTTTGAATGTGTTTGACTTTCATCTGATTCAATTAGCTTCGTTGAATGCATTAGACTTTCGTTTGATTCAATTAGCTTTGTTTGAATGTGTTTGACTTTCATTTGATTTAATTTTTGTAGATTTCATTTGACTTTCATTTGATTCAATTAGCTTTTTTGAATGCATTTGACTTTCTTTTGATTCAAAAAGCTTTGTTTGAATGTGTTTGACTTTCATTTGATTCAATTAGCTTTGTTTGATCGTGTTAAATTTCTTTTGATTCAATTTGCTTTGAATAATGCATTTGACTTTCATTTGATTCAATTAGCTTTGTTGTATGAATTTGACTTTCATTTGATTCAAAAAGCTTTGATTGAATGTGTTTCACTTTCATTTGATTCAATTACCTTTGTAGAATGCATTTGAGTTTTATTTGATTCAATTAGCTTTGTGAAAAGCATTTGACTTTCATTTTATTTAAAAAGCTTTCTTTGAATGTGTTTGACTCTCATTTGATTCAATTAGCTTTTTAGAATGCATTTAACTTTCATTTGGTTCAAAAAGCTTTGTTTTAATGTGTTTGACTTTCATTTGATTCAATTAGCTTTGTAGAATGTTTTTGACTTTCATTTGATTCAATTAGCTTATTTGAATGCATTTGACTTTCATTTTATTCAAAGAGCTATGTTTGAATGAGTTTGACTTTCATTTGATTCAATTAGCCTTTTAGAATGCATTTGAATTTCATTTGATTCAATTAGCTTTGTTGAATGCATTTGACTTTCATTTGATTAAAAAAGCTTTGTTTGAATGTGTTTGACTTTCATTTGATTCAATTAGCTTTGTAGAATGCATTTGACTTTCATTTGATTCAATTAGCTTTGTTTGAATGTGTTTGACTTTCATTTGATTCAATTAGCCTTTTAGAATGCATTTGAATTTCATTTGATTCAATTAGCTTTGTTGAATGCATTTGACTTTCATTTGATTAAAAAAGCTTTGTTTGAATGTGTTTGACTTTCATTTGATTCAATTAGCTTTGTAGAATGCATTTGACTTTCATTTGATTCAATTAGCTTCGTTGAATGCATTTGACTTTCATTTGATTCAAA
Source organism: Chenopodium quinoa (assembly GCF_001683475.1). Taxonomy (NCBI): domain Eukaryota; kingdom Viridiplantae; phylum Streptophyta; class Magnoliopsida; order Caryophyllales; family Amaranthaceae; genus Chenopodium; species Chenopodium quinoa. The sequence continues at coordinate 4,329 of NW_018744012.1, forward strand.
AAGCTTTGTTTGAATATGTTTGACTTTCATTTGATTCAGTTAGCTTTGTTTGATCGTGTTTAACTTTCTTTTGATTGAATTCGCTTTGTAGAATGCATTTGACTTTCATTTGATTCAATTAGCTTTGTTGAATGTATTTGACATTCACTTGATTCAAAAAACTTTGATTGAATGTGTTTGACTTTCGTTTTATTCACTTAGCTTTGTAGAATGCATTTGACTTTTATTTGATTCAATTAGCTTTGTAGAATGCATTTAACTTTCATTTGTATCAAAAAGCTTTGTTTGAATGTGTTTGACTTTCATCTGATTCAATTAGCTTTGTAGAATGCATTAGACTTTCGTTTGATTTAATTAGCTTTGTTTGAATGTGTTTGACTTTCATTTGATTCAATTTTTGTAGATTTCATTTGACTTTCATTTGATTCAATTAGCTTTTTTGAATGCTTTTGACTTTCATTTGATTCAAAAAGCTTTGTTTGAATGTGTTTGACTTTCATTTGATTCAATTAGCTTTTTTGAATGCATTTGACTTTCATTTGATTCAAAAATCTATGTTTCAATGTGTTTGACTTTCATTTGATTCAATTAGCCTTTTAGAATGCATTTGAATTTCATTTGATTCAATTAGCTTTGTTGAATGCATTTGACTTTCATTTGATTAAAAAAACTTATTTTGAATGTGTTTGACTTTCATTTGATTCAATTAGCTTTGTAGAATGCATTTGAGTTTCATTCGATTCAATTAGCTTTGTTGCATGCATTTGACTTTCATTTGTTTAAAAAAACTTTGTTTGAATGTGTTTGACTTTCATTTGATTCAATTAGCTTTGTAGAATGCATTTGACTTTCATTTGATTCAATTAGCTTTGTTTGAATGTGTTTGACTTTCATTTGATTCAATTAGCCTTTTAGAATGCATTTGAATTTCATTTGATTCAATTAGCTTTGTTGAATGCATTTGACTTTCATTTGATTAAAAAAGCTTTGTTTGAATGTGTTTGACTTTCATTTGATTCAATTAGCTTTGTAGAATGCATTTGACTTTCATTTGATTCAATTAGCTTCGTTGAATGCATTTGACTTTCATTTGATTCAAAAAGCTTTGTTTGAATATGTTTGATTTTCATTTGATTCAGTTAGCTTTGTTTGATCGTGTTTAACTTTCTTTTGATTGAATTCGCTTTGTAGAATGCATTTGACTTTCATTTGATTCAATTAGCCTTTTAGAATGCATTTGAATTTCATTTGATTCAATTAGCTTTGTTGAATGCATTTGACTTTCATTTGATTAAAAAAAACTTTGTTTGAATGTGTTTGACTTTCATTTGATTCAATTAGCTTTGTAGAATGCATTTGAGTTTCATTTGATTCAATTAGCTTTGTTGCATGCATTTAACTTTCATTTGTTTAAAAAAACTTTGTTTGAATGTGTTTGACTTTCATTTGATTCAATTAGCTTTGTAGAATGCATTTGACTTTCATTTGATTCAACTAGCTTTGTTGAATGCATTTGACTTTCATTTGTATCAAAAAGCTTTGTTTGAATGTGTTTGACTTTTATTTGATTCAATTAGCTTTGTAGAATGCATTTGACTTTCATTTAATTCAATTAGCTTTGTTGAATGTATTTGACTTTCATATCATTCGAAAAACTTTGGTTGAATGTGTTTGAATTCATTTGATTCAATTAGCCTTGTAGATTGCATTTGACTTTCATTTGATTCAATTAGCTTTGTTGAAAGCATTTGACTTTCATTTGATTCAAAAAGCTATGTTTGAATGTGTTTGACTTTCATTTGATTCAATTAGCTTTGTAGAATGTTTTTTACTTTCATTTGATTCAATTAGCTTATTTGAATGCATTTGACTTTCATTTTATTCAAAAAGCTATGTTTGAATGAGTTTGACTTTCATTTGATTCAATTAGCCTTTGAGAATGCATTTGAATTTCATTTGATTCAATTAGCTTTGTTGAATGCATTTGACTTTCATTTGATTAAAAAAGCTTTGTTTGAATGTGTTTGACTTTCATTTGATTCAATTAGCTTTGTAGAATGCATTTGACTTTCATTTGATTCAATTAGCTTTGTTGCATGCATTTGACTTTCATTTGTTTCAAAAAACTTTGTTTGAATGTGTTTGACTTTCATTTGATTCAATTAGCTTTGTAGAATGCATTCAATTAGCTTTGTTTGAATGTGTTTGACTTTCATTTGATTCAATTTTTGTAGATTTCATTTGACTTTCATTTGATTCAATTAGCTTTTTTGTATGCTTTTGAATTTCATTTGATTCAAAAAGCTTTGTTTGAATCTGTTTCACTTTCATTTGATTCAATTAGCTTTGTTTGATCGTGCTAAATTTTTTTTTGATTTAATTAGCTTTGAATAATGCATTTGACTTTCATTTGATTCAATTAGCTTTGTAGAATGCATTTGACTTTCATTTGATTCAATTTGCTTTGTTGCATGCATTTGACTTTCATTTGTTTCTAAAACCTTTGTTTGAATGTGTTTGACTTTCATTTGATTCAATTAGCTTTGTAGAATGCATTAGACTTTCATTTGATTCAATTAGCTTTGTTTGAATGTGTTTGACTTTCATTTGATTCAATTAGCCTTTTAGAATGCATTTGAATTTCATTTGATTCAATTAGCTTTGTAGAATGCATTTGACTTTCATTTGATTCAAAAAGCTTTGTTTGAATATGTTTGACTTTCATTTGATTCAGTTAGCTTTGTTTGATCGTGTTTAACTTTCTTTTGATTGAATTCGCTTTGTAGAATGCATTTGACTTTCATTTGATTCAATTAGCTTTGTTGAATGTATTTGACTTTCACTTGATTCAAAAAACTTTGATTGAATGTGTTTGACTTTCGTTTTATTAACTTAGCTTTGTAGAATGCATTTGACTTTTATTTGATTCAATTAGCTTTGTAGAATGCATTTAACTTTCATTTGTATCAAAAAGCATTGTTTGAATGTGTTTGACTTTCATCTGATTCAATTAGCTTTGTAGAATGCATTAGACTTTCGTTTGATTTAATTAGCTTTGTTTGAATGTGTTTGACTTTCATTTGATTCAATTTTTGTAGATTTCATTTGACTTTCATTTGATTCAATTAGCTTTTTTGAATGCTTTTGACTTTCATTTGATTCAAAAAGCTTTGTTTGAATGTGTTTGACTTTCATTTGATTCAATTAGCTATGTTTAATCGTGTTAAATTTTCTTTTGATTCAATTAGCTTTGAATAATGCATTTGACTTTCATTTGATTCAATTAGCTTTGTTGAATGAATTTGACCCTTATTTGATTCAAAAAGCTTTGATTAAATGTGTTTCACTTTCATTAGATTCAATTAACTTTGTACAATGCATTTGAGTTTTATTTGATTCAATTAGCTTTGTTAAAAGCATTTAACTTTCATTTGATTCAAAAAGCTTTCTTTAAATGTGTTTGACTCTCATTTGATTCAATTAGTTTTTAAGAACGCATTTAACTTTCATTTGGTTCAAAAAGCTTTGTTTGAATGTGTTTGACTTTCATTTGATTCAATTAGCTTTGTAGAATGCATTTGACTTTCATTTAATTCAATTAGCTTTGTTGAATGTATTTGACTTTCATATCATTCGAAAAACTTTGGTTGAATGTGTTTGAATTCATTTGATTCAGTTAGCCTTGTAGATTGCCTTCGACTTCCATTTGATTCAATTAGTTTTTTTGAAAGCATTTGACTTTCATTTGATTCAAAAAGCAATGTTTGAATGTGTTTGACTTTCATTTGATTCAATTAGCTTTGTAGAATGTGTTTGACTTTCATTTGATTCAATTAGCTTATTTGAATGCATTTGGCTTTCATTTGATTCAAAAAGCTATGTTTCAATGTGTTTGACTTTCATTTGATTCAATTAGCCTTTTAGAATGCATTTGAATTTCATTTGATTCAATTAGCTTTGTTGAATGCATTTGACTTTCATTTGATTAAAAACAACTTTGTTTGAATGTGTTGGACTTTCATTTGATTCAATTAGCTTTGTAGAATGCATTTGAGTTTCATTTGATTCAATTAGCTTTGTTGCATGCATTTGACTTTCATTTGTTTAAAAAAACTTTGTTTGAATGTGTTTGACTTTCATTTGATTCAATTAGCTTTGTAGAATGCATTTGACTTTCATTTGATTCAACTAGCTTTGTTGTATGCATTTGACTTTCATTTGTATCAAAAAGCTTTGTTTGAATGTGTTTGACTTTTTTTTTATTCAATTAGCTTTGTAGAATGCATTTGACTTTTATTTAATTCAATTAGCTTTGTTGAATGTATTTGACTTTCATATCATTCTAAAAACTTTGGTTGAATGCGTTTGAATTCATTTGATTCAATTAGCCTTGTAGATTGCATTTGACTTTCATTTGATTCAATTAGCTTTGTTGAAAGCATTTGACTTTCATTTGATTCAAAAAGCTATGTTTGAATGTGTTTTACTTTCATTTGATTCAATTAGCTTTGTAGAATGTGTTTGACTTTCATTTGATTCAATTAGCTTATTTGAATGCATTTGACTTTCATTTTATTCAAAAAGCTATGTTTGAATGTGTTTGACTTTCATTTGATATAATTAGCCTTTTAGAATGCATTTGAATTTCATTTGATTCAATTAGCTTTGTTGAATGCATTTGACTTTCATTTTATTAAAAAAGCTTTGTTTGAATGTGTTGGACTTTCATTTGATTCAATTAGCTTTGTAGAATGCATTTGACTTTCATTTGATTCAATTAGCTTTGTTGCATGCATTAGACTTTCATTTGTTTCAAAACACTTCGTTTGAATGTCTTTGACTTTCATTTGATTCTATTAGCTTTGTAGAATGCATTAGACTTTCATTTGATTCAATTAGCTTTGTTTGAATGTGTTTGACTTTCATTTAATTCAATTTTTGTAGATTGCATTTGACTATCATTTGATTCAATTAGCTTTGTTGAATGCATTTGACTTTTATTTGATTCAAAAAGCTTTGTTGAATGTGCTTCACTTTCATTTGATTCAATTAGCTTTGTAGAATGCATTTGACTTTTATTTGATTCAATTAGCTTTGTTGAATGCATTTGACTTTCATTTCTTTTAAAAAGCGTTTTTTGAATGTGTTAGACTTTCATTTGATTCAATTAGCTTTGTAGAATGCATTTGACTTTTATTTGATTCAATTAGATTCGTTGAATGCATTTGACTTTCATTTGATTCAAAACGCTTTGTTTGAATATGTTTGAATTTCATTTGATTCAGTTAGCTTTGTTTGATCGTGTTTAACTTTCATTTGATTCAATTAGCTTTGTAGAATGCATTTGACTTTCATTTAATTCAATTAGCTTTGTTGAATGTATTTGACTTTCATATCATTCGAAAAACTTTGGTTGAATGTGTTTGAATTCATTTGATTCAGTTAGCCTTGTAGATTGCCTTCGACTTCCATTTGATTCAATTAGTTTTTTTGAAAGCATTTGACTTTCATTTGATTCAAAAAGCAATGTTTGAATGTGTTTGACTTTCATTTGATTCAATTAGCTTTGTAGAATGTGTTTGACTTTCATTTGATTCAATTAGCTTATTTGAATGCATTTGGCTTTCATTTGATTCAAAAAGCTATGTTTCAATGTGTTTGACTTTCATTTGATTCAATTAGCCTTTTAGAATGCATTTGAATTTCATTTGATTCAATTAGCTTTGTTGAATGCATTTGACTTTCATTTGATTAAAAACAACTTTGTTTGAATGTGTTGGACTTTCATTTGATTCAATTAGCTTTGTAGAATGCATTTGAGTTTCATTTGATTCAATTAGCTTTGTTGCATGCATTTGACTTTCATTTGTTTAAAAAAACTTTGTTTGAATGTGTTTGACTTTCATTTGATTCAATTAGCTTTGTAGAATGCATTTGACTTTCATTTGATTCAACTAGCTTTGTTGTATGCATTTGACTTTCATTTGTATCAAAAAGCTTTGTTTGAATGTGTTTGACTTTTTTTTGATTCAATTAGCTTTGTAGAATGCATTTGACTTTTATTTAATTCAATTAGCTTTGTTGAATGTATTTGACTTTCATATCATTCTAAAAACTTTGGTTGAATGCGTTTGAATTCATTTGATTCAATTAGCCTTGTAGATTGCATTTGACTTTCATTTGATTCAATTAGCTTTGTTGAAAGCATTTGACTTTCATTTGATTCAAAAAGCTATGTTTGAATGTGTTTTACTTTCATTTGATTCAATTAGCTTTGTAGAATGTGTTTGACTTTCATTTGATTCAATTAGCTTATTTGAATGCATTTGACTTTCATTTTATTCAAAAAGCTATGTTTGAATGTGTTTGACTTTCATTTGATACAATTAGCCTTTTAGAATGCATTTGAATTTTATTTGATTCAATTAGCTTTGTTGAATGCATTTGACTTTCATTTGATTAAAAAAGCTTTGTTTGAATGTGTTGGACTTTCATTTGATTCAATTAGCTTTGTAGAATGCATTTGACTTTCATTTGATTCAATTAGCTTTGTTGCATGCATTAGACTTTCATTTGTTTCAAAACACTTCGTTTGAATGTCTTTGACTTTCATTTGATTCTATTAGCTTTGTAGAATGCATTAGACTTTCATTTGATTCAATTAGCTTTGTTTGAATGTGTTTGACTTTCATTTAATTCAATTTTTGTAGATTGCATTTGACTATCATTTGATTCAATTAGCTTTGTTGAATGCATTTGACTTTTATTTGATTCAAAAAGCTTTGTTGAATGTGTTTCACTTTCATTTGATTCAATTAGCTTTGTAGAATGCATTTGACTTTTATTTGATTCAATTAGCTTTGTTGAATGCATTTGACTTTCATTTCTTTCAAAAAGCGTTTTTTGAATGTGTTAGACTTTCATTTGATTCAATTAGCTTTGTAGAATGCATTTGACTTTTATTTGATTCAATTAGATTCGTTGAATGCATTTGACTTTCATTTGATTCAAAACGCTTTGTTTGAATATGTTTGAATTTCATTTGATTCAGTTAGCTTTGTTTGATCGTGTTTAACTTTCATTTGATTCAATTAGCTTTGTAGAATGCATTTGACTTTCATTTAATTCAATTAGCTTTGTTGAATGTATTTGACTTTCATATCATTCGAAAAACTTTGGTTGAATGTGTTTGAATTCATTTGATTCAGTTAGCCTTGTAGATTGCCTTCGACTTCCATTTGATTCAATTAGTTTTTTTGAAAGCATTTGACTTTCATTTGATTCAAAAAGCAATGTTTGAATGTGTTTGACTTTCATTTGATTCAATTAGCTTTGTAGAATGTGTTTGACTTTCATTTGATTCAATTAGCTTATTTGAATGCATTTGGCTTTCATTTGATTCAAAAAGCTATGTTTCAATGTGTTTGACTTTCATTTGATTCAATTAGCCTTTTAGAATGCATTTGAATTTCATTTGATTCAATTAGCTTTGTTGAATGCATTTGACTTTCATTTGATTAAAAACAACTTTGTTTGAATGTGTTGGACTTTCATTTGATTCAATTAGCTTTGTAGAATGCATTTGAGTTTCATTTGATTCAATTAGCTTTGTTGCATGCATTTGACTTTCATTTGTTTAAAAAAACTTTGTTTGAATGTGTTTGACTTTCATTTGATTCAATTAGCTTTGTAGAATGCATTTGACTTTCATTTGATTCAACTAGCTTTGTTGTATGCATTTGACTTTCATTTGTATCAAAAAGCTTTGTTTGAATGTGTTTGACTTTTTTTTTGATTCAATTAGCTTTGTAGAATGCATTTGACTTTTATTTAATTCAATTAGCTTTGTTGAATGTATTTGACTTTCATATCATTCTAAAAACTTTGGTTGAATGCGTTTGAATTCATTTGATTCAATTAGCCTTGTAGATTGCATTTGACTTTCATTTGATTCAATTAGCTTTGTTGAAAGCATTTGACTTTCATTTGATTCAAAAAGCTATGTTTGAATGTGTTTTACTTTCATTTGATTCAATTAGCTTTGTAGAATGTGTTTGACTTTCATTTGATTCAATTAGCTTATTTGAATGCATTTGACTTTCATTTTATTCAAAAAGCTATGTTTGAATGTGTTTGACTTTCATTTGATACAATTAGCCTTTTAGAATGCATTTGAATTTCATTTGATTCAAATAGCTTTGTTGAATGCATTTGACTTTCATTTGATTAAAAAAGCTTTGTTTGAATGTGTTGGACTTTCATTTGATTCAATTAGCTTTGTAGAATGCATTTGACTTTCATTTGATTCAATTAGCTTTGTTGCATGCATTAGACTTTCATTTGTTTCAAAACACTTCGTTTGAATGTCTTTGACTTTCATTTGATTCTATTAGCTTTGTAGAATGCATTAGACTTTCATTTGATTCAATTAGCTTTGTTTGAATGTGTTTGACTTTCATTTAATTCAATTTTTGTAGATTGCATTTGACTATCATTTGATTCAATTAGCTTTGTTGAATGCATTTGACTTTTATTTGATTCAAAAAGCTTTGTTGAATGTGTTTCACTTTCATTTGATTCAATTAGCTTTGTAGAATGCATTTGACTTTTATTTGATTCAATTAGCTTTGTTGAATGCATTTGACTTTCATTTCTTTCAAAAAGCGTTTTTTGAATGTGTTAGACTTTCATTTGATTCAATTAGCTTTGTAGAATGCATTTGACTTTTATTTGATTCAATTAGATTCGTTGAATGCATTTGACTTTCATTTGATTCAAAACGCTTTGTTTGAATATGTTTGAATTTCATTTGATTCAGTTAGCTTTGTTTGATCGTGTTTAACTTTCTTTTTATTCAATTCGCTTTGTAGAATGCATTTGACTTTCATTTGATTCAATTAGCTATGTTGAATGTATTTGACTTTCACTTGATTCAAAAAATTGTGATTGAATGTGTTTGACTTTCATTTGATTCACTTAGCTTTGTAGAATGCATTTGACTTTTATTTGATTCAATTGGCTTTGTAGAATGCATTTATTTTTCATTTGTATCAAAAAGCTTTGTTTGAATGTGTTTGACTTTCATCTGATTCAATTAGCTTCGTTGAATGCATTAGACTTTCGTTTGATTCAATTAGCTTTGTTTGAATGTGTTTGACTTTCATTTGATTTAATTTTTGTAGATTTGATTTGACTTTCATTTGATTCAATTAGCTTTTTTGAATGCATTTGACTTTCTTTTGATTCAAAAAGCTTTGTTTGAATGTGTTTGACTTTCATTTGATTCAATTAGCTTTGTTTGATCGTGTTAAATTTTCTTTTGATTCAATTTGCTTTGAATAATGCATTTGACTTTCATTTGATTCAATTAGCTTTGTTGAATGAATTTGACTTTCATTTGATTCAAAAAGCTTTGATTGAATGTGTTTCACTTTCATTTGATTCAATTACCTTTGTAGAATGCATTTGAGTTTTATTTGATTCAATTAGCTTTGTGAAAAGCATTTGACTTTCATTTTATTTAAAAAGCTTTCTTTGAATGTGTTTGACTCTCATTTGATTCAATTAGCTTTTTAGAATGCATTTAACTTTCATTTGGTTCAAAAAGCTTTGTTTTAATGTGTTTGACTTTCATTTGATTCAATTAGCTTTGTAGAATGTTTTTGACTTTCATTTGATTCAATTAGCTTATTTGAATGCATTTGACTTTCATTTTATTCAAAAAGCTATGTTTGAATGAGTTTGACTTTCATTTGATTCAATTAGCCTTTTAGAATGCATTTGAATTTCATTTGATTCAATTAGCTTTGTTGAATGCATTTGACTTTCATTTGATTAAAAAAGCTTTGTTTGAATGTGTTTGACTTTCATTTGATTCAATTAGCTTTGTAGAATGCATTTGACTCTCATTTGATTCAATTAGCTTTGTTTGAATGTGTTTGACTTTCATTTGATTCAATTAGCCTTTTAGAATGCATTTGAATTTCATTTGATTCAATTAGCTTTGTTGAATGCATTTGACTTTCATTTGATTAAAAAAGCTTTGTTTGAATGTGTTTGACTTTCATTTGATTCAATTAGCTTTGTAGAATGCATTTGACTTTCATTTGATTCAATTAGCTTCGTTGAATGCATTTGACTTTCATTTGATTCAAAAAGCTTTGTTTGAATATGTTTGACTTTCATTTGATTCAGTTAGCTTTGTTTGATCGTGTTTAACTTTCTTTTGATTGAATTCGCTTTGTAGAATGCATTTGACTTTCATTTGATTCAATTAGCTTTGTTGAATGTATTTGACATTCAGTTGATTCAAAAAACTTTGATTGAATGTGTTTGACTTTCGTTTTATTCACTTAGCTTTGTAGAATGCATTTGACTTTTATTTGATTCAATTAGCTTTGTAGAATGCATTTAACTTTCATTTGTATCAAAAAGCTTTGTTTGAATGTGTTTGACTTTCATCTGATTCAATTAGCTTTGTAGAATGCATTAGACTTTCGTTTGATTTAATTAGCTTTGTTTGAATGTGTTTGACTTTCATTTGATTCAATTTTTGTAGATTTCATTTGACTTTCACTTGATTCAATTAGCTTTTTTGAATGCATTTGACTTTCTTTTGATTCAAAAAGCTTTGTTTGAATGTGTTTGACTTTCATTTGATTCAATTAGCTTTGTTTGATCGTGTTAAATTTTCTTTTGATTCAATTTGCTTTGAATAATGCATTTGACTTTCATTTGATTCAATTAGCTTTGTTGAATGAATTTGACTTTCATTTGATTCAAAAAGATTTGATTGAATGTGTTTCACTTTCATTTGATTCAATTACCTTTGTAGAATGCATTTGAGTTTTATTTAATTCAATTAGCTTTGTGAAAAGCATTTGACTTTCATTTTATTTAAAAAGCTTTCTTTGAATGTGTTTGACTCTCATTTGATTCAATTAGCTTTTTAGAATGCATTTAACTTTCATTTGGTTCAAAAAGCTTTGTTTTAATGTGTTTGACTTTCAATTGATTCAATTAGCTTTGTAGAATGTTTTTGACTTTCATTTGATTCAATTAGCTTATTTGAATGCATTTGAGTTTCATTTTATTCAAAAAGCTATGTTTGAATGAGTTTGACTTTCATTTGATTCAATTAGCCTTTTAGAATGCATTTGAATTTCATTTGATTCAATTAGCTTTGTTGAATGCATTTGGCTTTCATTTGATTAAAAAAGCTTTGTTTGAATGTGTTTGACTTTCATTTGATTCAATTAGCTTTGTAGAATGCATTTGACTTTCATTTGATTCAATTAGCTTTGTTTGAATGTGTTTGACTTTCATTTGATTCAATTAGCCTTTTAGAATGCATTTGAATTTCATTTGATTCCATTAGCTTTGTTGAATGCATTTGACTTTCATTTGATTAAAAAAGCTTTGTTTGAATGTGTTTGACTTTCATTTGATTCAATTAGCTTTGTAGAATGCATTTGACTTTCATTTGATTCAATTAGCTTCGTTGAATGCATTTGACTTTCATTTGATTCAAAAAGCTTTGTTTGAATATGTTTGACTCTCATTTGATTCAGTTAGCTTTGTTTGATCGTGTTTAACTTTCTTTTGATTGAATTCGCTTTGTAGAATGCATTTGACTTTCATTTGATTCAATTAGCTTTGTTGAATGTATTTGACTTTCACTTGATTCAAAAAACTTTGATTGAATGTGTTTGACTTTCGTTTTATTCACTTAGCTTTGTAGAATGCATTTGACTTTTATTTGATTCAATTAGCTTTGTAGAATGCATTTAACTTTCATTTGTATCAAAAAGCTTTGTTTGAATGTGTTTGACTTTCATCTGATTCAATTAGCTTTGTAGAATGCTTTAGACTTTCGTTTGATTTAATTAGCTTAGTTTGAATGTGTTTGACTTTCATTTGATTCAATTTTTGTAGATTTCATTTGACTTTCATTTGATTCAATTAGCTTTTTTGAATGCTTTTGACTTTCATTTGATTCAAAAAGCTTTGTTTGAATGTGTTTGACTTTCATTTGATTCAATTAGCTATGTTTGATCGTGTTAAATTTTCTTTTGATTCAATTAGCTTTGAATAATGCATTTGACTTTCATTTGATTCAATTAGCTTTGTTGAATGAATTTGACTCGCATTTGATTCAAAAAGCTTTGATTAAATGTGTTTCACTTTCATTAGATTCAATTAACTTTGTAGAATGCATTTGAGTTTTATTTGATTCAATTAGCTTTGTTAAAAGCATTTAACTTTTATTTGATTCAAAAAGCTTTCTTTAAATGTGTTTGACGCTCATTTGATTCAATTAGCTTTTAAGAACGCATTTAACTTTCATTTGGTTCAAAAAGCTTTGTTTGAATGTGTTTGACTTTCATTTGATTCAATTAGCTTTGTAGAATGCATTTGACTTTCATTTAATTCAATTAGCTTTGTTGAATGTATTTGACTTTCATATCATTCGAAAAACTTTGGTTGAATGTGTTTGAATTCATTTGATTCAGTTAGCCTTGTAGATTGCCTTCGACTTCCATTTGATTCAATTAGTTTTTTTGAAAGCATTTGACTTTCATTTGATTCAAAAAGCTATGTTTGAATGTGTTTGACTTTCATTTGATTCAATTAGCTTTGTAGAATGTGTTTGACTTTCATTTGATTCAATTAGCTTATTTGAATGCATTTGACTTTCATTTGATTCAAAAAGCTATGTTTCAATGTGTTTGACTTTCATTTGATTCAATTAGCCTTTTAGAATGCATTTGAATTTCATTTGATTCAATTAGCTTTGTTGAATGCATTTGACTTTCATTTGATTAAAAAAAACTTTGTTTGAATGTGTTTGACTTTCATTTGATTCAATTAGCTTTGTAGAATGCATTTGAGTTTCATTTGATTCAATTAGCTTTGTTGCATGCATTTAACTTTCATTTGTTTAAAAAAACTTTGTTTGAATGTGTTTGACTTTCATTTGATTCAATTAGCTTTGTAGAATGCATTTGACTTTCATTTGATTCAACTAGCTTTGTTGAATGCATTTGACTTTCATTTGTATCAAAAAGCTTTGTTTGAATGTGTTTGATTTTTATTTGATTCAATTAGCTTTGTAGAATGCATTTGACTTTCATTTAATTCAATTAGCTTTGTTGAATGTATTTGACTTTCATATCATTCGAAAAACTTTGGTTGAATGTGTTTGAATTCATTTGATTCAATTAGCCTTGTAGATTGCATTTGACTTTCATTTGATTCAATTAGCTTTGTTGAAAGTGTTTAGGGTGAAAATACCCTAAGACACGTGGCCCAATAAATGCTTGACACGTGTCAATCTTTCAGCAGTCTGCAAAGGCCCATTTCCTTTGCAGACACGTGTCCCTTATACCCTAATTGAGGTACAGTTCTCCCTTACTATAAATAGTAAGGGTAGACCTCATTTATGGGACAGATACATTAATTGCAACCACAAAAAACCAAACAAAGCCTAAACCTACTGAAACGCTCTCGAACCGAGAAGCTTTTACAGTTCTTATTCCACTTCGAAAAGATACTAACTTAATCTTCGGAGGCGGAACTCCCACCCCCATCCGGAGTCTCCGTTACTTGTGCAGGTACAGGCGCAAGAAGGAAGTCGGCTAGGTGCAGGTACAGGCGTAAGAAGGAAGTCTGCTAGGAAATTGTAACTCTCCCGAAGGACACAGAAAACCCCCAAACATCTGGCGCCGTCTGTGGGGAGAGTACTTTCTAGATGACATCTGAGCCTATACTACCTGGTAAAGGCAATATGCCTACTGGGGAGGTTGAGGTCCATTCGGACCAAGATACAGCCGATAACTATGACTTGGAAGCCTACACTGCTGCAGATGGCTCTTTGAGGACCAAGAACACCCGTTCCAAAGATAAGAGAGAACGGGAAGAGAACCAGGCGGCTCCTAGCAAGCCAACTAGGGGGCCGCTTGGGTTAACCTCTACCGCTGGAGACTCCCCAGTCTCCAGAGATGAGCTCATGAATATGATGATGAGCTTCAAAGGAGAGATCAAAGGCCTTCTGGACTCCACAGCCGGCCCCCGTAAGGGTCAGGCGGAAGAAAGGCGTCACGGTAAAAAGACGGCCAAAACAGTCAAGGGTAGAGCATCTACCCCACATCCGAAGTCAGACATGCCAGCTAGGCTCTTTGATTTCTCAAAGATGCACACTCCTATAGATGGAGTCAGAAAGCCCGTCCGGCACATTCAGCCGGATGGAACCAAGAAAGTCTATTCTGATGCCCGGACCCTCATCCAAGATAAAAAGACTCAGCGATCCGAGTCGGCATCAACATCGACCTTTCGAGACAGCTTCAATGCCACCTCAGGAAGGCACTCGAGAACAAACAATGACAGCCGGACGAGCGAGGTTTCCGCTCGATCCGGCCCCCATATGATCCAACCGGCAGTGCATGGAACACCGTATACGCCCTTTGGATCCCCCTATGCACAGGCAGGTATTTTCGGGGGCAGCATCAGTCGCCCGTCCAGCCTATGGACTGGCAGCTCCGGCTGCTCAACCTTGGGGAACAGCCAACGGCGTTCTCCAGAGAAATTACCGAGATGACCCAGCCGTCTAAAATCAAAAACGTGTTGGTAGGTGCCTACGACGGTACCACCAACCCGGAAGATCACCTTATGGCATACACCAACCTGATGTATTTGCAGGGTTTGGATGATGCCGCATGGTGCCGGTGCTTCCCGGCAACGTTGAAAGGGATTGCTCAACGTTGGTTTGGTAACCTCCCAGCCGGATGCATCAATAATTTCAGGACCTTGGCCTACTGGTTTACGTCCAACTTTTCTATGAACATCCCTGCCAAGAAAACAAGCCTTGATCTAGGGGCAATACAACAGGGAGACAAAGAGGGGCTCCGGTCATATGTCAGGCGGTTTAACCTGATGAGGATCCAAATCAATGGATTGTCTGATGACGTTGCCTATACTGATTTCTTCAAAGGCTTAAAAGATGGATCAACTTTTAAGTTTGACTTGGTTAGGAAGAGGGTCTCCACTCTTCACGAGGCACTCATGAAGGCGGAGGCCTACATTCAGGCAGTGGAATTGTGTGCTGTTAAACTTCCAACGGATTACAAAAGATCCGATAAAAAAGAGAATCGGCCTACCCAGTCGGCCAAAAAGGAAGACAAGAGAAAGGGGGTATGGGCGGCAGACTCATCCGGACAACCTTTCCAGAAAAGGAAGAGGTCGGATCCGTATGTGCCAAAGTACGAGTTCAACAAGGACTGTGCCTCCATTCTCAACGAAGTAAAGGACCGGTTGAATCTTGAAAAACCGTCTCCTATGAAGAGTCCTCTAAGCGCCCGGGATAAGAGAAAATATTGTCTTTTTCACGAGGAAATTGGCCACGACACTGAGGGTTGTTTTAGCCTCAGGCGGCTCTTCGACCGGCTCGCTGATGAGGGGGCTCTCAAATCTTATCTTTCCAAGTCAAGGGGTACACCTAAACAAGCAAGAGGACCACCCCCAAAGAAGCCGGCTACTCAATCGGATACGGATGAGGAAACCATTCAGACCATAGCCGGCGGCTTTGCGGGAGGTGGGCCTACCATCCGGGGTACAAAAGATAACCTTCGGAAACTGGTCAACTCGGTGGATGAGGGCCAGTCGTCTGAATATTCATTTCCGGAAGTTAACATCTCCGAGAGAGATAGAGGCGAGGTCAGGCGGCCTCATGATGACCCCATAGTCATCGAGTGCAAAATCGCCAATCAAAGAGTTGGCCGGATCTTGATTGATACCGGGAGCTCATCCGACCTCATCAGCTACCGGTGCTTGGAGAAACTCAAGTATAAGCCCAGTAGCATGCTCCCGGCCTCATACCCTCTTGTAGGTTTTGGGGGAGTAGTACATCCGGTGGGCATGATTGATCTACCCATCCGGTTCGGAGAGAAGGGTAAGGGCCGGCATATGGTTGTCAAGTTCCTTGTAGTAGAAGAGCTGACTGCCTACAATCTGATTATTGGCCGTCCAACCCTTAACCTCTCAAAGGCAGTCATCATCCCATCTCTAATGTTGATAAAGTTTGAAAGGGATGATGGCACAGTCGGTTCCTTGAGTGGGAACCAAAAGATGGCGAGAGAGTGTTACCTCTCGGACATCAAACCAACGCTTGACACAGGCGGTCAAGAGAAAGAAATTGTTGAACTTGACGACTGTGATCAAAGCTTACCGGCTACAAAGCCAGCCGGTAAAAAGAGGAAGGCGGACCAACTGGCGCCTGTGAAGGAGAAACAATAGCAATCACTGTCCGAGAGGACAAACGTCCTTCGCCCTCAGCCGGCAGGAGAAATAATTGATGTTGTCCTTGAAGACAGTCGGCCAGACAGAACCGTCAAGGTTGGAACGACTGCATTTGAAAGTTTGGGATCAGGTTTGCTCCTTTTGCTGAAAGAGTTCAAAGATGTGTTTGCCTTTGAAGTAGAAGAGATGCCGGGTGTAAGTCCGGATCTTGCTGTACATAGACTCGCTGTGGATCCTAAGAAGAAGCCGGTCAGGCAAAAGAAACGGAACCATGGCGAGGAAAGGTCCCAGGCGGCAGCAACCGAGGTCAAGAAACTCTTGGATGCTGGATTCATCCGGCAATGTTACTACCCGGATTGGGTAGCCAATGTCGTCCTTGTGAAAAAGCCGAATGGAACCTGGCGGATGTGTGTAGATTACACGGACCTCAACAGGGCTTGTCCAAAGGATAGCTACCCGCTTCCAAAGATAGATCATTTGGTAGACTCTACAGCTGGCCATGCCCTGATGAGTTTCATGGACGCCTATTCCTGCTTCCATCAGATACCCTTGTGGAAGAAAGACCAAGAGAAGACGGCTTTCGTCACAGATCAAGGGCTATATTGCTACAAGGTGATGCCGTTTGGGTTGAAGAATGCGCCTGCTACTTTCCAGCGAATGATGAACTCAGTCTTTTATGATCAGATTGGAAGGAACGTGGAGGTGTACATTGATGACATGATTGTCAAATCAAAGCTGCAGGCGAATCATCTAGCCGACCTCCGAGAAACTCTCACCACCCTCAGACGGCATAAAGTCATGTTAAATCCTAAAAAATGCATCTTTGGAGTTGAGTCCGGGAAGTTTGTTGGATTTTTGATTGATCAGAGGGGCATAGAAGCCAATCCGGACAAAGTACAGGCGGTGATCAACATGCAGTCGCCACGTACCGTCAGGGAGGCTCAAAAGCTTACTGGTTGCCTGGCGGCACTGGGAAGATTCCTCAGCCGGTCAGGTGACAAGTGCCTGTATTTCTTTCAAGCAATCAAAAAGAGGTCAAGGTTTGAATGGGGTGAAGAGGCTGAGGCGGCATTTCAACGGCTGAAGCAACACCTGCATTCTTTGCCAGGATTGGTGAGTCCTCTACCCCAGGAGGCTCTCTACATGTACTTGGCCGTCTCGGATCACTCCTTGAGTGCCGTCCTCCTTGCTGAGAGAGACGGTAATCAGCTCCCGGTATACTTTATAAGCCATGTCCTCCGGAATGCTGAACTTCGTTATCCCATGATCGAAAAATTCGGTCTGGCTTTGTTCAAAGCAGTCAAGCGGCTGAAACCGTATTTTTTAGCACATCCGGTGACCGTTTACACTGATCAGCCGCTCAAAAGGCCTATGACCACTTTAGAGTCATCCGGAAGAATGATTAAATGGGCTGTGGAAATCCAAGGCTTAGAAATCACTTTCGAACCCAGGCGAGCAGTTAAGGGTCAGGCGTTTGCCGACTTCATTGTTGAAATGACAAGGCCAATACAGCCGGATAAAACCGATGAAGTTTGGAGGGTTTATGTAGACGGGAGCTCTACGCTGAATGGCTGCGGAGCGGGTGTAATTATTCACTCTCCGGAGGGGGACAAATACGAGTACGCTCTACGATTCAAGTTTCAAGCTTCGAATAATGAAGCTGAATACGAAGCCCTGCTAGCCGGTATCCGCATGTGTAAGGCGGTCGGGGCAAGGAAAGTTGATGCCTGCTCAGATTCCCAACTCATCGTTAGCCAGTACAACGGTGACTACGAGGCCACCCATCCGGTGATGATTATGTATCTGCAGGCGGTCAAAGAGGAGGCTGGGGCATTTGATGAATTCAACCTGAGTCAAGTACCCAGATCCGAGAATAATCAGGCGGATGCACTATCCAAACTTGCATCCTCCGCCACATGTGATACGCCTAGATCAGTCTTCTGGGAAGTCATGGAAAAGAGAAGCATTGAACATGACCCCATTGGACTTCTAGATCGAAGCTCCACATGGATGGACCCCATCCGGAATTACTTGGAAGACGGCACTCTACCGGAAACCTCATCCGAAGCAGCTGCTCTTAAAAGACGAGCATTAAGCTTCGCAATGCACAACGGTGAACTGTTTCGGAAGGGTTACTTGCAGCCGCTATTCAAGTGTGTTACCCCAGAACGGGGCAAGGAAATACTGGAAGATCTTCACGCCGGCTTCTGTGGATCTCACATTGGCGGGAGGACCCTCGCCAAAAGAACCCGGCGCCAAGGATACTTTTGGCCTACACTAGAGGCGGATGCATTAGATCTGGTGAAAAGATGCGACAAGTGCCAGAGGTTCGGCCGGCTGATAAGGCAGCCGGCAACTGATATGACAGCTATTCACAGCCCAATTCCCTTTGCAAAATGGGGCATGGATATTTTGGGGCCATACACTCCTGCCCCAGGCGGCAGAAGATACATTTTGGTGGCTGTTGATTACTTCACCAAGTGGGTTGAGGCCGAGGCGGTAAAGGGCATCAAAACTAAGGATGTCATCTCCTTCATTTGGAGGAATGTCATCACCCGGTTCGGTGTACCAATGTCAATGGTCTTTGACAATGGCCCCCAGTTCGAAACGCCTGTCCTGAAGACTTGGTTGCAAGATCAAGGGATTTCCCACTACTTTGCATCCGTTGGCCGTCCGCAAGCAAACGGTCAAGTTGAAGCTTTCAACAAGCTCATCTCAAGCGGCATAAAGAAAAAGATCGAGAAGGCAGGCGGGCTTTGGGCAGAAGAGTTAACTCACGTTCTTTGGTCCATCAGAACTACTGAGAAGGGGTCAACCGGTGAAACTCCATTCCTTATGGCATATGGCACAGAGGCGGTGCTTCCCATTGAATTATATGAGCCAACACTTCGAATCATGTTGTATGATGAAGAGGCAAATTGGGAAGCCATGCGCCTGTCTCTGGATACTCTTCCAGAAAGAAGGGGCAACGCCGCCTTGCGTCATGAAATCTACCGCCTTCGAATGACAAGGGCCTACAACAAAAAGGTGCTTAAACGCCCCCTCAAAGTTGGAGATTTTGTATTACGAAAGCTTGAAGCAACTGGTAAGGCATACGAACAAGGGAAACTGACCCCAAACTGGGAGGGACCCTACCGGATTTTTGAAGAAGTTAGAAACGGCACATACCGTCTGGAAACCCCAGACGGAATGCGGCTGCCTCGTACCTGGAATGTAGATAACTTGAAAAAGTACTACTTCTAAGGATTGAAATGTGAAAGCATATAATTTCCATTCATACAATTGTATTTGCACCTGTCTAGTGCAAGAACACAGACGGAAGAACACTTGTTAAAACCACTGCTCCAAAAAGAGCAGTCATCCGGTGACACCCATCCGGGTGAATCACTGAAGAGAACAGCTCCCTTCTGGGTGGAACATTGTTCTAGCGATCCCACAACTCAAACGGCGTTTGTCTAAAACGATTTGCAGCCGTTAGAAATGATCCTTTGCATCTGGGATTCATCCGGCAAGGACCCAAAAGAGGTCCATCCGGAAAAATGAAATTCCTAATGGGCCACCGTAATCACCTAAACGGTTTTACATCCCATCCTATATATAATTGTACCAGACGGGGCAAGGTTAGGTCAGTCACTGACCCCCATCCGGCTTCCATGAAATGACTGCCTGTCTACTGCTGGGGTAAACAGGTAGCCATTTCAGGGGCATATTGTGGTATCTCTTCTTCATCCGTCTGAAATACTTGTAAAAATGCATATAAAAAAAAAAATTGTAAATAATAGATAGAAAACCCGACTGTGTCGGTTAATAGATTAATCAAAATGTTAGCCGGACCCCTGTCCGGGAAAGATACATCGAAAATACACGGCACGCAGGCCGGTTAAAAAAAAAAAAAAAAAAAAAAAAAAAAAAAAAAAAAAAAAAAAAAAAATCAATCTTGTTGTTGCTCTTGTTGCTGAGGCTGCTCCAACCCTTGAGCTTGCCCAACCTGGGTCTCAGCCGTCTGCTCCTGCAGCTGCTCCGGCTGGTTTCCCATTGGCACCCCATCCGGCTCTGACCCTAACTCCTTCTCAGCCCACTCGTCGAAAGGAGGAGGGGCAGGAGTGCCGAGTACTCGAGCTTCATAAACTTCAGAAGCATACAAGTAACGGAGGTGGAAATAGTCAAAGTCAGAGTCCGGATGGATGAGGCCCCAAGCCAGCTTCATGCGCTCCTCGCAGTCGGCTTCATTCTCTGTAATCAGGCGGCTGAGTTCCTCGTTCAGCTCCTTTTTGTGGGCCGCCTGAATATTAGTGAGTTGGACAGTCAGCTCGCTGTTCTTCTGGCGGAGGTTGGCATTTTCCTTGTCAGCTCCTTCCAGAGCTCTGAGATCAGCCTGGAGGTCCTTAACCTTAAGCTCAAGTTCATCAACTTTCTTTTTGGCCTCATCCCCAGCCAGCACAGCCTCTTTCAGTAATTCCTCCTGTTGCAACTCTCTCTCTTTAGTTGCCAAATCATATTTAATAGTGTGAAATTGACTAACGTCAATTAGGTCAAGGGCACGCTTCTGAGCGTCTCTTACCTCCTCTTGCTTTTTACGCAAGGGGACTCGAAGCCCGTCCACTCTCAGCATCACCTATGGTACCAACCGGAAAAGGAGTTAGAACTAATGATGATAATTACTACTCATCCGGCAAAAGCAGAGCTTGAGACAAGCATAGGGCATTCGGGTTATTTACCTCAGCAAGAAGAGAGTTGATGCGATCCAGGTTAACCTGGTGTACAGCCGGCACCGCCTCCTTTTCAGAACGGGTCAGAGTCTTGACCATTCTCTTGGCGTATTGGTTGTAGTCGGGCCGGCTGGTAGAGTCATCTGCAAAAGGAAGGGTTATCTGTCAGATACTGGGCATAGGCGCCGCCTATATTCATGCGGCTGCCAGAGGAGCCCCCAGACTGGCTTGCTTGAGTTTTGACTCTCATATGCCCAAGCGGCCAGGGGGGGTCAAAGGCAGAGGTTTTACCTTGTACAGGCTGTGGGGTGCCATCCCCCCAGCCGCATCTGAGCCAGATCCCATCCGGGTCTGGCCCGCCGAAGCACTCGGCGTTAGCAGCAGGCTCTTTCCTGCAGTGGTTGGCCTGGCAGGGTCAGACGTCCTCTTTGCAGGACTAGCTGCCAAAGGTGGACCCGGCAGTCTTGGAGCTTTTGAAGCCGGCTGAGGTATCATACCAGCCGGTCTTTTGTGCATGCTTGCTAGTTATTTTGGCATGCCTTGGGTTCCACCCTGAAAATAGTCAAAACAAAGCAAACAGTTAAAAACAAAGGCAGATCATATGTCATCCGGTAAGAAATGGAAGAGGTTTTACTCCATTCTTGGCGGCCAGTGCCGCCTTCTTCTCTTCGATTTGCTTCTTTCTCAGCTCAATAGCTGAGAAGGCAGGTGTCTTTTCAGGAGGCACCATTCTTTTAGCTGTACCTGCAAAAAAAAGGGAAATTCGAGTTAGAGCGTGTATGCATAATCAGGTGTCAGAATACCGGATGGGTTAATGAACCTACTCTTTTTAAACATTGAACTTAGATTGCAAAGGGACAAGAATGACTCGTCCCTTAACCATTCCGGGAGGGGTACCCAGAACTTTGGGACGATGATTTCACTTCCGTCCTCCATCTGATGGGTCGTTTGAGGAAGAGACCCGTCTCCATTATTTTGGTCCCAGGACTCAGACGACACTTTCGGGAGCGCGCATTTTTTGCCCAGTAATGCCGGGTGCTTATTATACCGCCGCAGCCGGTGATTTAGGGAAGTGAAGCGAAGAGACGACATAAAATTTGCTCTTCCAGTTGGTCCACTTTGATGGCTTCTCCAAAGTCATCATGTATTCTTGGTTGGTGGTAAGGGTGTACACAGGCATTCCACCCACCCGGAGCCCGGCTGAGGTAATGCATGTGTGAAAAGGCCTCCCAACTGGGGTTTACCTCCTACAGCTCACACGCGGCAATGTACCCCAAAATATTGATCCAAGAGTTAGGAGTCAATTGCCAATACGCCCAAGTCATACCCCAACAATATGTCCTTGATGCAGGGGTGAAGGGGGAACCGGAGGCCTGCTTTGAATGCCGCCTCATAACAGCCGAAAAAATCATCGGCATGGTCCAAGTCATCCTCCCATACGACGGTTGCATTAACAGGCGGGACTCTTATTTCCCAGTCCTTCCCAACTGGTTTCCTTTTAAAAAGAAAGGCAGGAAGGGTTGCAGTAAGGGTGACCACGTCTCTTGCTGACATGGTCATGTCAGTCGGATCCCCCTTAGCCGGCCATTTGTAGGCCTCCTCAACAATAGGCTCAGCCTCCTGTGCTGGGGCTTCAGATTCGGACCCAGACCCTTCTCCAGCAGATTCATCGCCGGATCCTTCGGCATTAGAATCAGAGTCTTCTAATATGCTATCACCCGGTGTGCTCGGACCACTCGGGGAATCTTGACGAGTCCCCAAGGTTTCTTCCAAAGGAATTTCACCAGACGGTCCTGCCGTCTGGTCCTCGTTTCTGGGATCAGCCGGATCTTCGGCTGCGTCGTCGGATTTGTAATCCGGGTCAACTGCCGTCCATCTTATCCGAGCCATTCTGTCCTGCACATGAACAGAGACGGTCGGATTCGAGGTAGGTGAAGGTTCGCCCAAATACCCCCAGACGGCAGTCCCAGTCCTAGACTCAGCCGTGCCTGGTGACCGCCTGACAGCAGTCGTAAACTGTGCCGAGTGTATAATTGAAGGGTCCATATCCTATCTATGCAACCGGAAAATTAACAAAAAGAATTAAAAAGGGTGCAGACGGTACCTTTGGAGGTTGGAATTTGCTGAGATGGTGGCTTGAAACCTACACAGGCGGAAATTTCCGAATGTGTTTGAAGCTGAAATAAAGAAAAATAGATCAGACATGTTTAATTGGAAGCTCATTTAAAAGCCCCCAAGCGG
>NW_018744013.1:0-26788 GCF_001683475.1 Chenopodium quinoa
TTTGAATCAAATGAAAGTCAAATACATTCTACAAAGCTATTTGAATAAAATGAAAGTCAAATACATTCTACAAAGCTATTTGAATCAATTGAGAGTTAAATATATTCAAACAAAGCAAATTAAATCAAATAAGAGTCGAATACATTCAACAAAGCTAATTAAATCAAATGATAGTTAAACACATTCAAAAAAAAGCTATTTGAATGAAATAAAAGTCATATACATTCTACAAAGCTAATTGAATCAAATGAAAGTCAAACACATTCAAACAAAGCTATTTGAATCAAATGAGAGTCATATACATTCTACAAAGCCAATTGAATAATATGAAAGTCAAACACATTCAAACAAAGCCTTTTAAATCAAATGAATGTCAAACACATTAAAAAAAAAGCTTTTTAATTTAAATGAAAGTCAAACACATTTAAACAAAGCTATATAAATCAAATGAAAGTGAAATGCATTCTACAAAGCAAATTAAATCAAATGAAATTCAAACACATTCAAAGAAAGCTATTTGAATCAAATGAAAGTCAAATTCGTTGTACAAAGCTAATTGAATAAAATGAAAGTCAAACACATTCAAACAAAGCTATTTGAATCAAAAAAGTCAAATACATTCAACAAAGCTAATTGAATTAAATGAAAGTCAAACACATTCAAACAAAGCTAAATGAATCAAATAAAGTTAAACACATTCAAAACAAAGCTAATTGAATCATATGAAAGTCAAACACATTCAAACAAAGCTAATTGAATGAAATGAAAGTCAAACACATTCAATCAAAGCCAAGTCAAAGACATTCAAATCAAAGCTATTTGAATCAAATGAAAGTCAAATACATTCTACAAAGCTAATTGAATCAAATGAAAGTCAACACATTCAAACAAAGCTAATTGAATCAAATGAAAGTCAAACACATTCAACAAAGCTAATTGAATCATATGAAAGTCAAACACATTCAAACAAACCTAATTGAATCAAATGAAAATCAAACATATTCAATCAAAGCTATTTGAATCAAATGAAACTCAAATACATTCTACAAAACTAATAGAATCAAATGAAAGTTAATCACATTCAAACAAAGCTATTTAAATCAAATGAAAGTCAAACACATTCGAACAAAGCTAATTGAATCAAATGAAAGTCAAACACATTCAAACAAAGCTTTCGAATCAAATGAAAGTCAAATATATTCTACAAAGCTAATTGAATCAAATAAAAAGTCAAACACATTCAAACAAAGCTATTTGAATCAAATAAAAGTCAAATACATTCTACATAGCTAATTGAATCAAATGAAAGTCAAACACATTCAAACAAAGCTATTTGAATCAAATGAGAGTCAAATACATTCAAACAAATCAATTAAATCAAATAAGAGTCAAATAGATTCAACAAAGCTAATTGAATCAAATGATAGTTAAACACATTCAACCAAAGCTATTTGAATGAAATAAAAGTCATATACATTCTACAAAGCTAATTGAATCAAATGAAATTTACACATATTCAAACGAAGCTATTTGAATGAAATGAAAGTCAAACACATTCAATCAAAGCTATTTGAATCAAATGAAAGTCAAATACATTCTACAAAGCTAATTTAATCAAATGAAAGTCAATCACATTCAAACAAAGCTATTTGAATCAAATGAAAGTCAAATACATTCTCTACAAAGCTATTTGAATCAAATGAAAGTCAAATACATTCTACAAAGCTATTGAATCAAATGAGTCAAATACATTCAAACAAAGCAAATTAAATCAAATAAAAGTCAAATACATTCTACAAGCTAATTGAATCAAATGATAGTTAAACACATTCAAACAAATCTATTTGAATGAAATAAAAGTCATATACAATCTACAAAGCTAATTGAATCAAATGAAAGTCAAACATATTCAAACAAAGCTATTTGAATCAAATGAGAGTCATATACATTCTACAAAGCTAATTGAATAATATGAAAGTCAAACACATTCAAACAAAGCCTTTAAATCAAATGAATGTCAAACACATTAAAAAAAAGCTTTTTAATTTAAATGAAAGTCAAACACATTCAAACAATGCTATATAAATCAAATGAAAGTGAAATGCATTCTACAAAGCAAATTGAATAAAATGAAATTCAAACACATTCAAACAAAGCTATTTGAATCAAAAAAGTCAAATTCATTGTACAAAGCTAATTGAATAAAATGAAAGTCAAACACATTCAAACAAAGCTATTAGAATCAAATGAAAGTCAAATACATTCTACAAAGCTAATTGAATTAAATGAAAGTCAAACACATTCAAACAAAGCTAAATGAATCAAATAAAGTTAAACACATTCAAACAAAGCTAATTAAATCATATGGAAGTCAAACACATTCAAAAAAAGCTAATTGAATCAAATGAAAGTCAAACACATTCAATCAAAGCTATTTGAATCAAATGAAAGTCAAATACATTCTACAAAGCTAACTAAATCAAATGAAAGTCAAACACATTCAAACAAAGCTATTTGAATCAAATGAGAGTGAAATAAATTCAAACAAAGCTAATTTAATCAAATAAAAGTAAAATACATTCTACAAAGCTAATTGAATCAAATGAAAGTCAAACACATTCAAACAAAGCTATTTGAATCAAATGAAAGTCAAATACATTCTACAAAGCTAATTGAATCAAATGAAAGTAAAACACATTCAAACAAAGTTATTTGATCAAATGAAAGTTAAATACATTCTACAAAGCTAATTGAATAAATGAAAGTCAAACACATTCAAGCAAAGCTAAATGAATCAAATGAAAGTCAAACACTTTCAAACAAAGCTAATTGGATCATATGAAAGTCAAATACATTCTACAAAGCTAATTGAACCAAATGAAAGTCAATCACATTCAAACAAAAAGCTATTTGAATCCAAAATGAAAGTCAAATACATTCTGCATAGCTATTTGAATCAAAGGAAAGTCAAATACATTCTACAAAGCTATTTGAATCAAATGAAAGTCAAACACATTCAAACAAAGCTAATTGAATCATATGAAAGTGAAACACATTCAAACAAACCTAATTGAATCAAATGAAAATCAAACATATTCAATCAAAGCTATTTGAATCAAATGAAAATCAAATACATTCTACAAAACTAATTGAATCAAATGAAAGTTAATCACATTCAAACAAAGCTATTTAAATCAAATGAAAGTCAAACACATTCGAACAAAGCTAATTGAATCAAATGAAAGTCAAACACATTCAAACAAAGCTTTCGAATCAAATGAAAGTCAAATATATTCTACAAAGCTAATTGAATCAAATGAAAGTCAAACACATTCAAACAAAGCTATTTGAATCAAATGAAAGTCAAATACATTCTACAAAGCTAATTGAATCAAATGAAAGTCAAACACATTCAAACAAAGCTATTTGAATCAAATGAGAGTGAAATAAATTCAAACAAAGCTAATTTAATCAAATAAAATTAAAATACATTCTACAAAGCTAATTGAATCAAATGAAAGTCAAACACATTCAAACAAAGCTATTTGAATCAAATGAAAGTCAAATACATTCTACAAAGCTAATTGAATCAAATGAAAGTCAAATACATTCTACAAAGCTAATTTAATCAAATGAAAGTCAATCATATTCAAACAAAGCTATTTGAATCAAATGAAAGTCAAATACATTCTGCATAGCTATTTGAATCAAATGAAAGTCAAATACATTCTACAAAGCTATTTGAATCAAATGAGAGTCAAATACATTCAAACAAAGCAAATTAAATCAAAAAAGAGTCGAAACATCCAACAAAGCTAATTGAATCAAATGATGTTAAACACATTCAAACAAAGCTATTTGAATCAAATGAAAGTCAAATACATTCTACAAAGCTAATTGAATCAAATGAAAGTCAAATACATTCTACAAAGCTAATTTAATCAAATGAAAGTCAATCACATTCAAACAAAGCTATTTGAATCAAATGAAAGTCAAATACATTCTGCATAGCTATTTGAATCAAATGAAAGTCAAATACATTCTACAAAGCTATTTGAATCAAATGAGAGTAAAATACATTCAAACAAAGCAAATTAAATCAAATAAGAGTCGAATACATTCAACAAAGCTAATTGAATCAAATGATGTTAAACACATTCAAACAAAGCTATTTGAATGAAATAAAAGTAATAGACATTCTACAAAGCTAATTGAATCAAATGAAATTTACACATATTCAAACAAAGCTATTTGAATCAAATGAAAGTCAAACACATTCAATCAAAGCTATTTGAATCAAATGAAAGTCAAATACATTCTACAAAGCTAATTTAATCAAATGAAAGTCAATCACATTCAAACAAAGCTATTTGAATCAAATGAAAGTCAAATATATTCTACAAAGCTATTTGAATCAAATGAAAGTCAAATACATTCTACAAAGCTAATTGAATCAAATGAAAGTCAATCAAATTCAAACGAAGCTATTTGAATCAAATGAAAGTCAAACACATTCAAACAAAGCTAATTGAATCATATGAAAGTCAAACACATTCAAACAAACCTAATTGAATCAAATGAAAATCAAACATATTCAATCAAAGCTATTTGAATCAAATGAAAGTCAAATACATTCTACGAAACTAATTGAATCAAATGAAAGTTAATCACATTCAAACAAGCTATTTAAATCAAATGAAAGTCAAACACATTCGAACAAAGCTAAATGAATCAAATGAAAGTCAAACACATTCAAACAAAGCTTTCGAATCAAATGAAAGTCAAATATATTCTACAAAGCTAATTGAATCAAATCAAAGTGAAACACATTCAAACAAAGCTATTTGAATCAAATGAAAGTCAAATACATTCTACAAAGCTAATTGAATCAAATGAAAGTCAAACACATTCAAACAAAGCTATTTGAATCAAATGAGAGTGAAATAAATTTAAACAAAGCTAATTTAATCATATAAAAGTAAAATACATTCTACAAAGCTAATTGAATCAAATGAAAGTCAAACACATTCAAACAAAGCTATTTGAATCAAATGAAAGTCAAATACATTCTACAAAGCTAATTGAATCAAATGAAACTCAAACACATTCAAACAAAGTTATTTGATTCAAATGAAAGTTAAATACATTCTACAAAGCTAATTGAATCAAATGAAAGTCAAATACATTCCACAAAGCTAGTTGAATCAGATAAAAGTAAAATACAATTCTACAAAGCTAATTGAATCAAATGATAGTTAAACACATTCAAACAAAGCTATTTGAATTAAATAAAAGTTTAACACATTCAAACAAAGCTATTTGAATCAAATGAAAGTCATATGCATTCTACAAAGCTAATTGAATCAAATGAAAGTCAAACATATTCAAACAAAGCTATTTGAATCAAATGACAGTCATATACATTCTACAAAGCTAATTGAATAATATGAAAGTCAAACACATTCAAACAAAGCCTTTTAAATCAAATGAATGTCAAACACATTAAAAAAAAAACTTTTTAATTTAAATGAAAGTCAAACACATTCAAACAAAGCTATATAAATCAAATGAAAGTGAAATGCATTGTACAAAGCTAATTGAATAAAATGAAAGTCAAACACATTCAAACAAATCTATTTGAATCAAATGAAAGTCGAATACATTCTACAAAGCTAATTGAATCAAACAAAAGTCAAACATATTCAAAAAAAGCTATTTGAATGAAATGAACGTCAAACACATTCAAACAAAGCTATATAAATCAAATGAAAGTCAAATACATTCTATAATGCTATTTGAATCAAATGAAAGTCAAATACATTCTACAAAGCTATTTGAATCAAATGAAAGTCAAACAGATTTTAACAAAGCTATTTGAATCAAATGAAAGTCATATAAATTCTACAAAGCTAATTGAATCAAATGAAAGTCAAACACATTCAAACAAAGCAAATTAAATCAAATAAGAGTCGAATACATTCAACAAAGCTAATTGAATCAAATGAAAGTCAAATACATTCTACAAAGCTAATTGAATCAAATGAAAGTCAATCACATTCAAACAAAGCTATTTGAATCAAATGAAAGTCAAACACATTCAAACAAAGCTAATTAAATCATATGAAAGTCAAACACATTCAAACAAACCTAATTGAATCAAATGAAAAATCAAACATATTCAATCAAAGCTATTTGAATCAAATGAAAGTCAAATACATTCTACAAAACTAATAGAATCAAATGAAAGTTAATCACATTCAAACAAAGCTATTTAAATCAAATGAAAGTCAAACACATTCGAACAAAGCTAATTGAATCAAATGAAAGTCAAACACATTCAAACAAAGCTTTCGAATCAAATGAAAGTCAAATATATTCTACAAAGCTAATTGAATCAAATGAAAGTCAAACACATTCAAACAAAGCTATTTGAATCAAATGAAAGTCAAATACATTCTACAAAGCTAATTGAATCAAATGAAAGTCAAACACATTCAAACAAAGCTATTTGAATCAAATGAGAGTCAAATACATTCAAACAAATCAAATTAAATCAAATAAGAGTTAAATACATTCAACAAAGCTAATTGAATCAAATGATAGTTAAACATATTCAAACAAAGCTATTTGAATGAAATAAAAGTCATATACATTCTACAAAGCTAATTGAATCAAATGAAATTTACACATATTCAAACGAAGCTATTTGAATCAAATGAAAGTCAAACACATTCAATCAAAGCTATTTGAATCAAATGAAAGTCAAATACATTCTACAAAGCTATTTGAATCAAATGAAAGTCAAACACATTCAATCAAAGCTATTTGAAACAAATGAAAGTCAAATACATTCTACAAAGCTAATTTAATCAAATGAAAGTCAATCACATTCAAACAAAGCTATTTGAATCAAATGAAAGTCAAATACATTCTACATAGCTATTTGAATAAAATGAAAGTCAAATACATTCTACAAAGCTATTTGAATCAAATGAGAGTCAAATACATTCAAACAAAGCAAATTAAATCAAATAAAAGTCAAATACATTCTACATAGTTAATTGAATCAAATGATAGTTAAACACATTTAAACAAATCTATTTGAATGAAATAAAAGTCATATACAATCTACAAAGCTAATTGAATCAAACGAAAGTCAAACATATTCAAACAAAGCTATTTGAATCAAATGAGAGTCATATACATTCTACAAAGCTAATTGAATAATATGAAAGTCAAACACATTCAAACAAAGCCTTTTAAATCAAATGAATGTCAAACACATTAAAAAAAAGCTTTTTAATTTAAATGAAAGTCAAACACATTCAAACAATGCTATATAAATCAAATGTAAGTGAAATGCATTCTACAAAGCAAATTGAATAAAATGAAATTCAAACACATTCAAACAAAAGCTATTTGAAACAAAAGAAAGTCAAATTCATTGTACAAAGCTAATTGAATAAAATGAAAGTCAAACTCATTCAAACAAAGCTATTTGAATCAAATGAAAGTCAAATACATTCTACAAAGCTAATTGAATTAAATGAAAGTCAAATACATTCAAACAAAGCTAAATGAATCAAATGAAGTTAAACACATTCAAACAAAGCTAATTAAATCATATGGAAGTCTAACACATTCAAACAAAGCTAATTGAATCAAATGAAAGTCAAACACATTCAATCAAAGCTATTTGAATCAAATGAAAGTCGAACACATTCTACAAAGCTAATTGAATCAAATGAAAGTCAAACACATTCAAACAAAGCTATTTGAATCAAATGAGAGTGAAATAAATTCAAACAAAGCTAATTTAATCAAATAAAAGTAAAATACATTCTACAAAGCTAATTGAATCAAATGAAAGTCAAACACATTCAAACAAAGCTATTTAAATCAAATGAAAGTCAAATACATTCTACAAAGCTAATTGAATCAAATGAAAGTCAAACACATTCAAACAAAGTTATTTGATTCAAATGAAAGTTAAATACATTGTACAAAGCTAATTGAATTAAATGAAAGTCGAACACATTCAAGCAAAGCTAAATGAATCAAATGAAAGTCAAACACTTTCAAACAAAGCTAATTGGATCATATGAAACTCAAATACATTCTACAAAGCTAATTGAACCAAATGAAAGTCAATCACATTCAAACAAAGCTATTTGAATCAAATGAAATTCAAATACATTCTGCATAGCTATTTGAATGAAATGAAAGTCAAATACATTCTACAAAGCTATTTGAATCAAATGAAAGTCAAACACATTCAAACAAAGCTAATTGAATCATATGAAAGTGAAACACATTCAAACAAACCTAATTGAATCAAATGAAAATCAAACATATTCAATCAAAGCTATTTGAATCAAATGAAAGTCAAATACATTATACAAAACTAATTGAATCAAATGAAAGTTAATCACATTCAAACAAAGCTATTTAAATCAAATGAAAGTCTAACACATTCGAACAAAGCTAATTGAATCAAATGAAAGTCAAACACATTCAAACAAAGCTTTCGAATCAAATGAAAGTCAAATATATTCTACAAAGCTAATTGAATCAAATGAAAGTCAAACACAATCAAACAAAGCTATTTGAATCAAATGAAAGTCAAATACATTCTACAAAGCTAATTGAATCAAATGAAAGTCAAACACATTCAAACAAAGCTAATTGAATCAAATGAGAGTGAAATAAATTCAAACAAAGCTAATTTAATCAAATAAAATTAAAATACATTCTACAAAGCTAATTGAATCAAATGAAAGTCAAACACATTCAAACAAAGCTATTTGAATCAAATGAAAGTCAAATACATTCTACAAAGCTAATTGAATCAAATGAAAGTCAAATACATTCTACAAAGCTAATTTAATCAAATGAAAGTCAATCATATTCAAACAAAGCTATTTGAATCAAATGAAAGTCAAATACATTCTGCATAGCTATTTGAATCAAATGAAAGTCAAATACATTCTACAAAGCTATTTGAATCAAATGAGAGTCAAATACATTCAAACAAAGCAAATTAAATCAAATAAGAGTCGAATACATCCAACAAAGGTAATTGAATCAAATGATGTTAAACAGATTCAAACAAAGCTATTTGAATCAAATGAAAGTCAAATACATTCTACAAAGCTAATTGAATCAAATGAAAGTCAAATACATTCTACAAAGCTAATTTAATCAAATGAAAGTCAATCACATTCAAACAAAGCTATTTGAATCAAATGAAAGTCAAATACATTCTGCATAGCTATTTGAATCAAATGAAAGTCAAATACATTCTACAAAGCTATTTGAATCAAATGAGAGTAAAATACATTCAAACAAAGCAAATTAAATCAAATAAGAGTCGAATACATTCAACAAAGCTAATTGAATCAAATGATGTTAAACACATTCAAACAAAGCTATTTGAATGAAATAAAAGTCATATACATTCTACAAAGCTAATTGAATCAAATGAAATTTACACATATTCAAACGAAGCTATTTGAATCAAATGAAAGTCAAACACATTCAATCAAAGCTATTTGAATCAAATGAAAGTCAAATACATTCTACAAAGCTATTTGAATCAAATGAAAGTCAAACACATTCAATCAAAGCTATTTGAATCAAATGAAAGTCAAATACATTCTACAAAGCTAATTTAATCAAATGAAAGTCAATCACATTCAAACAAAGCTATTTGAATCAAATGAAAGTCAAATACATTCTACATAGCTATTTGAATAAAATGAAAGTCAAATACATTCTACAAAGCTATTTGAATCAAATGAGAGTCAAATACATTCAAACAAAGCAAATTAAATCAAATAAAAGTCAAATACATTCTACATAGTTAATTGAATCAAATGATAGTTAAACACATTTAAACAAATCTATTTGAATGAAATAAAAGTCATATACAATCTACAAAGCTAATTGAATCAAACGAAAGTCAAACATATTCAAACAAAGCTATTTGAATCAAATGAGAGTCATATACATTCTACAAAGCTAATTGAATAATATGAAAGTCAAACACATTCAAACAAAGCCTTTTAAATCAAATGAATGTCAAACACATTAAAAAAAAGCTTTTTAATTTAAATGAAAGTCAAACACATTCAAACAATGCTATATAAATCAAATGTAAGTGAAATGCATTCTACAAAGCAAATTGAATAAAATGAAATTCAAACACATTCAAACAAAGCTATTTGAAACAAAAGAAAGTCAAATTCATTGTACAAAGCTAATTGAATAAAATGAAAGTCAAACACATTCAAACAAAGCTATTTGAATCAAATGAAAGTCAAATACATTCTACAAAGCTAATTGAATTAAATGAAAGTCAAATACATTCAAACAAAGCTAAATGAATCAAATGAAGTTAAACACATTCAAACAAAGCTAATTAAATCATATGGAAGTCTAACACATTCAAACAAAGCTAATTGAATCAAATGAAAGTCAAACACATTCAATCAAAGCTATTTGAATCAAATGAAAGTCGAACACATTCTACAAAGCTAATTGAATCAAATGAAAGTCAAACACATTCAAACAAAGCTATTTGAATCAAATGAGAGTGAAATAAATTCAAACAAAGCTAATTTAATCAAATAAAAGTAAAATACATTCTACAAAGCTAATTGAATCAAATGAAAGTCAAACACATTCAAACAAAGCTATTTAAATCAAATGAAAGTCAAATACATTCTACAAAGCTAATTGAATCAAATGAAAGTCAAACACATTCAAACAAAGTTATTTGATTCAAATGAAAGTTAAATACATTCTACAAAGCTAATTGAATTAAATGAAAGTCGAACACATTCAAGCAAAGCTAAATGAATCAAATGAAAGTCAAACACTTTCAAACAAAGCTAATTGGATCATATGAAACTCAAATACATTCTACAAAGCTAATTGAACCAAATGAAAGTCAATCACATTCAAACAAAGCTATTTGAATCAAATGAAATTCAAATACATTCTGCATAGCTATTTGAATGAAATGAAAGTCAAATACATTCTACAAAGCTATTTGAATCAAATGAAAGTCAAACACATTCAAACAAAGCTAATTGAATCATATGAAAGTGAAACACATTCAAACAAACCTAATTGAATCAAATGAAAATCAAACATATTCAATCAAAGCTATTTGAATCAAATGAAAGTCAAATACATTATACAAAACTAATTGAATCAAATGAAAGTTAATCACATTCAAACAAAGCTATTTAAATCAAATGAAAGTCTAACACATTCGAACAAAGCTAATTGAATCAAATGAAAGTCAAACACATTCAAACAAAGCTTTCGAATCAAATGAAAGTCAAATATATTCTACAAAGCTAATTGAATCAAATGAAAGTCAAACACATTCAAACAAAGCTATTTGAATCAAATGAAAGTCAAATACATTCTACAAAGCTAATTGAATCAAATGAAAGTCAAACACATTCAAACAAAGCTATTTGAATCAAATGAGAGTGAAATAAATTCAAACAAAGCTAATTTAATCAAATAAAAGTAAAATACATTCTACAAAGCTAATTGAATCAAATGAAAGTCAAACACATTCAAACAAAGCTATTTGAATCAAATGAAAGTCAAATACATTCTACAAAGCTAATTGAATCAAATGAAAGTCAAATACATTCTACAAAGCTAATTTAATCAAATGAAAGTCAATCACATTCAAACAAAGCTATTTGAATCAAATGAAAGTCAAATACATTCTGCATAGCTATTTGAATCAAATGAAAGTCAAATAAATTCTACAAAGCTATTTGAATCAAATGAGAGTCAAATACATTCAAACAAAGCAAATTAAACCAAATAAGAGTCGAATACATTCAACAAAGCTAATTGAATCAAATGATGTTAAACACATTCAAACAAAGCTATTTGAATGAAAATAAAAGTCATATACATTCTACAAAGCTAATTGAATCAAATGAAATTTACACATATTCAAACAAAGCTATTTGAATCAAATGAAAGTCAAACACATTCAATCAAAGCTATTTGAATCAAATGAAAGTCAAATACATTCTACAAAGCTAATTTAATAAAATGAAAGTCAATCACATTCAAACAAAGCTATTTGAATCAAATGAAAGTCAATCACATTCAAACAAAGCTAATTGAATCATATGAAAGTCAAACACATTCAAACAAACCTAATTGAATCAAATGAAAATCAAACATATTCAATCAAAGCTATTTGAATCAAATGAAAGTCAAATACATTCTACAAAACTAATTGAATCAAATGAAAGTTAATCACATTCAAACAAAGCTATTTAAATCAAATGAAAGTCAAACACATTCGAACAAAGCGAATTGAATCAAATGAAAGTCAAACACATTCAAACAAAGCTTTCGAATCAAATGAAAGTCAAATATATTCTACAAAGCTAATTGAATCAAATCAAAGTCAAACACATTCAAACAAAGCTATTTGAATCAAATGAAAGTCAAATACATTCTACAAAGCTAATTGAATCAAATGAAAGTCAAACACATTCAAAACAAAGCTATTTGAATCAAATGAGAGTGAAATAAATCCAAACAAAGCTAATTTAATCAAATAAAAGTAAAATACATTCTACAAAGCTAATTGAATCAAATGAAAGTCAAACACATTCAAACAAAGCTATTTGAATCAAATGAAAGTCAAATA
The DNA here is from genome assembly GCF_001683475.1 of Chenopodium quinoa. Taxonomy (NCBI): domain Eukaryota; kingdom Viridiplantae; phylum Streptophyta; class Magnoliopsida; order Caryophyllales; family Amaranthaceae; genus Chenopodium; species Chenopodium quinoa. The sequence goes on from NW_018744013.1 coordinate 12,701, forward strand.
CATTCTACAAAGCTAATTGAATCAAATGAAAGTCAAACACATTCAAACAAAGTTATTTTATTCAAATGTAAGTTAAATACATTCTACAAAGCTAATTGAATCAAATGAATGTCAAATACATTCTACAAAGCTAGTTGAATCAGATAAAAGTAAAATACAATTCTACAAAGCGAATTGAATCAAATGATAGTTAAACACATTCAAACAAAGCTATTTGAATTAAATAAAAGTTTAACACATTCAAACAAAGCTATTTGAATCAAATGAAAGTCATATACATTCTACAAAGCTAATTGAATCAAATGAAAGTCAAACATATTCAAACAAAGCTATTTGAATCAAATGACAGTCATATACATTCTACAAAGCTAATTGAATAATATGAAAGTCAAACACATTCAAAACAAAGCCTTTTAAATCAAATGAATGTCAAACACATTAAAAAAAAAACTTTGTAATTTAAATGAAAGTCAAACACATTCAAACAAAGCTATATAAATCAAATGAAAGTGAAATGCATTGTACAAAGCTAATTGAATAAAATGAAAGTCAAACACATTCAAACAAATCTATTTGAATCAAATGAAAGTCAAATACATTCTACAAAGCTAATTGAATTAAATGAAAGTCAAACACATTCAAACAAACCTAATTGAAACAAATGAAAATCAAACATATTCAATCAAAGCTATTTGAATCAAATGAAAGTCAAATACATTCTATAATGCTATTTGAATCAAATGAAAGTCAAATACATTCAACAAAGCTAATTGAATCAAATGATAGTTAAACACATTCAAACAATGCTACTTGCATGAAATAAAAGTCATATACATTCTACAAAGCTAATTGAATCAAATGAAAGTCAAACATATTCAAAAAAAGCTATTTGAATGAAATGAACGTCAAACACATTCAAACAAAGCTATTTAAATCAAATGAAAGTCAAATACATTCTATAATGCTATTTAAATCAAATGAAAGTCAAATACATTCTACAAAGCTATTTGAATCAAATGAAAGTCAAACAGATTCAAACAAAGCTATTTGAATCAAATGAAAGTCAAATACATTCTACAAAGCTAATTGAATCAAATGAAAGTCAAACACATTCAAACAAAGCATATTAAATCAAATAAGAGTCGAATACATTCAACAAAGCTAATTGAATCAAATGAAAGTCAAATACATTCTACAAAGCAAATTGAATCAAATGAAAGTCAAACACATTCAAACAAAGCTAATTGAATCAAATGAAAGTCAAACACATTCAAACAAAGCTATTTAAATCAAATAAATGTCAAATACATTCTATAAAGCTTATAAAATCAAATGAAAGTCAAACACATTCAAACAAAGCTATTTGAATCAAATGAAAGTCAAACACATTCGAACAGAATTATTTAAATCAAATGAAAGTGAAATGCATTCTACAAAGCTAACTGAATCAAATGAAAGTCAAACACATTCAAACAAAGCTATTTGAAACAAATGAAAGTCAAATACATTCTACAAAGCTAATTGAATCAAATGAATGTTAAACACATTCAAACAAAGCTAAATGAATCAAATAAAAGTCAAACACATTCAAACAAAGCTAATTGAATCATATGAATGTCAAAACAATCAAACAAAACTAATTAAATCAAATGAAAGTCAAACACATTCAATCAAAGCTATTTGAATCAAATGAAAGTAAAATACATTCTACAAATCTATTAGAATCAAATGAGAGTCAAATACATTCAAATAAAGCAAATTAAATCAAATAAGAGTAATATACATTCTACAAAGCTAATTAAATCAAATGAAAGTGAAAGATATTCAAACAAAGCTATTTGAATCAAATGAAAGTCAAACACATTCAAACAAAGCTATTTTAATCAAATGAAAGTCAAATACATTCTACAAAGCTAATTGAATCAAACGAAAGTCAAACACATTCAAACAAAGCTATTTGAATCAAATGAAAGTCAAATACATTCTACAAAGCTAATTGTATTAAATGAAAGTCAAACACATTCAAATAAAGCTATTTGAATCAAATGAAAGTCAAACACATTCAAACAAAGCTATTTAAATCAAATGAAAGTCAAATACATTCTACAATGCTATTTGAATCAAATGAAAGTCAAATACATTCTACAAAGCTATTTGAATCAAATGAGAGTCAAACACATTCAAACAAAGCTATTTTAATCAAATGAAAGTCAAATACATTCTAAAAACCTAATTGAATGAAATGAAAGTCAAACACATTCAAACAAAGCTATTTGAATCAAATGAAAATCAAACACATTCAAACAAAGGCATTTGAATCAAATGAAAGTCAAACACATTCAAATGAAGCTATTTGAATCAAATGAAGTCAAATACATTCAAACAAAGCTAATTAAATCAAATAAAAGTCAAATACATTCTACAAAGCAAATTGAATCAAATGAAAGTCAAACACATTTAAACAAAGCCATATGGATCAAATGAACGTCAAATACATTCTACAAAGCTAATTGTATCGAATGAAAGTCAAACACATTCAAATAAAGCTATTTGAATTAAATGAAAGTCTAACACATTCAAACAAATTTATTTAAATAAAATGAAAGTGAAATGCATTCTACAAAGCTAACTGAATCAAATGAAAGTCAAACACATTCAAACAAAGCTATTTGAAACAAATGAAAGTCAAATACATTCTACAAAGCTAATTGAATCAAATGAAAGTTAAACACATTCAAACAAAGCTAAATGAATCAAATGAAAGTCAAACACATTCAAACAAAGCTAATTGAATCATATGAATGTCAAACACATTCAAACAAAGCTAATTGAATCAAATAAAAGTCGAACACATTCAATCAAAGCTATTTGAATCAAATTAAAGTAAAATACATTCTACAAAGCTAATTGAATCAAATGAAAGTCAATCACATTCAAACTAAGTTATTTGAATCAAATGAAAGTCAAATACATTCTACAAAGCTATTTGAATCAAATGAAAGTCAAGTACATTCTACAAAACTATTTAAATCAAATGAGAGTCAAATACATTCAAACAAAAGCGAATTAAATCAAATAAGAGTAAAATACATTCTACAAAGCTAATTGAATCAAAAGATAGTTAAACACATTCAAACAAAGCTAGTTGAATGTAATAAAAGTCATATACATTCTACAAAGCTAATTGAATCAAGTAAAAGTCAAACATATTCAAACAAAACTATTAAATGAAAGTCAAACACATTCAAACAAAGCTTTTTTAAATCAAACGAAAAGTCAAATAAATTCTACAATGCTATTTGAATCAAATGAAAGTTAAATACATTCTACAAAGCTATTTGAATCAAATGAGAGTCAAATACATTCAAACAAAGCTATTTTAATCAAATGAAAGTCAAATACAATCTACAAAGCTAATTAAATCAAATGAAATCAAACACATTCAAACAAAGCTATTTGAATAAAATAAAAGTCAAATACATTCTTTAAAGCTAATTGAACCAAATGAAAGTAAAAAACATTCAAACAAAGCTATTTGAATTAAATGAAAGTCAAATACATTCTACAAAGGTAGTTAAATCAAATGAAAGTCAAACACATTCAAACAAAGGAATTTGAATCAAATGAAAGTCAAACACATTCAAATAAAGCTATTTGAATCAAATGAGAGTCAAATACATTCAAAAAAAGCTAATTAAATCAAATAAAAGTCAAATACATTCTACAAAGCAAATTGAATCAAATGAAAGTCAAACACATTCAAACAAAGCTATTTGAATCAAATGAAAGTTAAATACATTCTACAAACCTAATTGTATCAAATGAAAGTCAAACACATTCAAATAATGCTATTTGAATCAAAATGAAAGTCTAACACATTCAAACAAAGTTATTTAAATAAAATGAAAGTGAAATGCATTGTACAAGGCTAACAGAATCAAATGAAAGTCAAACACATTCAAACAAAGCTATTTGAAACAAATGAAAGTTAAATACATTCTACAAAGCTAATTGAATCAAATGAAAGTTAAACACATTAAAACAAAGTTAAATGAATCAAATGAAAGTCAAACACATTCAAACAAAGCTAATTGAATCATATGAATGTCAAACACATTCAAACAAAGGTAATTGAATCAAATGAAAGTCAAACACATTCAATCAAAGCAAATTAAATCAAATAAGAGTCAAATACATTCTACAAAGCTATTTAAATAAAATGTAAGTTAAACACATTCAAACAAAGCTAAATGAATCTAATAAAAGTTAAACACATTCAAACAAAGCTATTTGAATCAAATAAAAGTCAAATACATTCTACAAAGCTAATTGAATCAAATGAAAGTCAAACACATTCAAAACAAAGCTATTTGAATCAAATGAGAGTCAAATACATTCTACAAAGCTAATTGAATGAAATTAAAGTCAAACTCATTCAAACAAAGCCTTTTAAATCAAATGAATGTCAAACACATTAAAAAAAAGCTTTTTAATTTAAATGAAAGTCAAACACATTCAAACAAAGCTATATAAATCAAATGAAAGTGAAATGCATACTACAAAGCAAATTGAATCAAATGAAATTCAAACACATTCAAACAAAGCTATTTGAATCAAATGAAAGTCTAACACATTCTAACAAAGTAAAAAACATTAAAACAAAGCTATTTGAATCAAATGAAAGTCAAACACATTCAAACAAAGCTATTAGAATAAAATAAAGGTCAAATACATTCTACAAAGATAATTGAAACAAATGAAAGTCAAACACAGTCAAACAAGGTTATTTGACTCAAACGAAAGTCAAATACATTCTACAAAGCTAATTGAATCAAATGAAAGTCAAACACATTCAAACAAAACTATTTGAATCAAATGAAAGTCAAACACATTCAAACAAAGATTTTGAATCAAATGAAAGTCAAATACATTCTACAAAGCTAATTGAATCAAATGAAAGTCAAACACATTCAAATAAAGCTATTTAAATCAAATGAAAGTCAAATACATTCTACAAAGCTAATTAAATCAAATGAAAGTCAAACACATTCAAACAAAGGAATTTGAATCAAATGAAAGTCAAACACATTCAAATAAAGCTATTTGAATCAAATGAAAGTCAAATACATTCTACAAAGCTAGTTGAATCAAATGAAAGTCAAACACATTCAAACAAATCTATTTGAATCAAATGAAAGTCAAACACATTCGAACAAAGGAATTTGAAACAAATGAAAGTCAAACACATTCAAATAAAGCTATTTGAATCTAATGAAAGTCTAACACATTCAAACAAAGTTATTTAAATAAAATGAAAGTGAAATGCATTGTACAAAGCTAACAGAATCAAATGAAAGTCAAACACATTCAAACAAAGCTATTTGAAACAAATGAAAGTTAAATACATTCTACAAAGCTAATTGAATCAAATGAAAGTTAAACACATTCAAACAAAGCTAAATGAATTAAATGAAAGTCAAACACATTCAAACAAAGCTAATTGAATCATATGATAGTTAAACACATTCAAACAAAGCTATTTGAATCAAATGAAAGTCATATACATTCTACAAAGCTAATTGAATCAAATGAAAGTCAAACATATTCAAACAAAGCTATTTGAATCAAATGACAGTCATATACATTCTACAAAGCTAATTGAATAATATGAAAGTCAAACACATTCAAACAAAGCCTTTTAAATCAAATGAATGTCAAACACATTAAAAAAAAACTTTTTTAATTTAAATGAAAGTCAAACACATTCAAATAAAGCTATATAAATCAAATGAAAGTGAAATGCATTGTACAAAGCTAATTGAATAAAATGAAAGTCAAACACATTCAAACAAATCTATTTGAATCAAATGAAAGTCAAATACATTCTACAAAGCTAATTGAATCAAACGAAAGTCAAACATATTCAAAAAAAAGCTATTTGAATGAAATGAACGTCAAACACATTCAAACAAAGCTATATAAATCAAAAGAAAGTCAAATACATTCTATAATGCTATTTGAATCTAATGAAAGTCAAATACATTCTACAAAGTTATTTGAATCAAATGAAAGTCAAAAAGATTTTAACAAAGCTATTTGAATCAAATGAAAGTCATATACATTCTACAAAGCTAATTGAATCAAATGAAAGTCAAACACATTCAAACAAAGCAAATTAAATCAAATAAGAGTCGAATACATTCAACAAAGCTAATTGAATCAAATGAAAGTCAAATACATTCTACAAAGCTAATTGAATCAAATGAAAGTCAATCACATTCAAACAAAGCTATTTGAATCAAATGAAAGTCAAAAACATTCAAACAAAGCTAATTAAATCATATGAAAGTCAAACACATTCAAACAAACCTAATTGAATCAAATGAAAATCAAACATATTCAATCAAAGCTATTTGAATCAAATGAAAGTCAAATACATTCTACAAAACTAATAGAATCAAATGAAAGTTAATCACATTCAAACAAAGCTATTTAAATCAAATGAAAGTCAAACACATTCGAACAAAGCTAATTGAATCAAATGAAAGTCAAACACATTCAAACAAAGCTTTCGAATCAAATGAATCAAATATATTCTACAAAGCTAATTGAATCAAATGAAAGTCAAACACATTCAAACAAAGCTATTTGAATCAAATGAAAGTCAAATACATTCTACAAAGCTAATTGAATCAAATGAAAGTCAAACACATTCAAACAAAGCTATTTGAATCAAATGAGAGTCAAATACATTCAAACAAATCAAATTAAATCAAATAAGAGTCAAATACATTCAACAAAGCTAATTGAATCAAATGATAGTTAAACACATTCAAACAAAGCTATTTGAATGAAATAAAAGTCATATACATTCTACAAAGCTAATTGAATCAAATGAAATTTACACATATTCAAACGAAGCTATTTGAATCAAATGAAAGTCAAACACATTCAATCAAAGCTATTTGAATCAAATGAAAGTCAAATACATTCTACAAAGCTAATTTAATCAAATGAAAGTCAATCACATTCAAACAAAGCTATTTGAATCAAATGAAAGTCAAATACATTCTACATAGCTATTTGAATCAAATGAAAGTCAAATACATTCTACAAAGCTATTTGAATCAAATGAGAGTCAAATACATTCAAACAAAGCAAATTAAATCAAATAAAAGTCAAATACATTCTACATAGTTAATTGAATCAAATGATAGTTAAACACATTCAAACAAATCTATTTGAATGAAATAAAAGTCATATACAATCTAGAAAGCTAATTGAATCAAATGAAAGTCAAACATATTCAAATAAAGCTATTTGAATCAAATGAGAGTCATATACATTCTACAAAGCTAATTGAAAAATATGAAAGTCAAACACATTCAAACAAAGCCTTTTAAATCAAATGAATGTCAAACACATTAAAAAAAAGCTTTTTAATTTAAATAAAAGTCAAACACATTCAAACAATGCTATATAAATCAAATGAAAGTGAAATGCATTCTACAAAGCAAATTGAATAAAATGAAATTCAAACACATTCAAACAAAGCTATTTGAAACAAAAGAAAGTCAAATTCATTGTACAAAGCTAATTGAATAAAATGAAAGTCAAAGACATTCAAACAAAGCTATTTGAATCAAATGAAAGTCAAATACATTCTACAAAGCTAATTGAATTAAATGAAAGTCAAACACATTCAAACAAAGCTAAATGAATCAAATGAAGTTAAACACATTCAAACAAAGCTAATTAAATCATATGGAAGTCAAACACATTCAAACAAAGCTAATTGAATCAAATGAAAGTCAAACACATTCAATCAAAGCTATTTGAATCAAATGAAAGTCAAATACATTCTACAAAGCTAATTGAATCAAATGAAAGTCAAACACATTCAAACAAAGCTATTTGAATCAAATGAGAGTGAAATAAATTCAAACAAAGCTAATTTAATCAAATAAAAGTAAAATACATTTTACAAAGCTAATTGAATCAAATGAAAGTCAAACACATTCAAACAAAGCTATTTGAATCAAATGAAAGTCAAATACATTCTACAAAGCTAATTGAATCAAATGAAAGTCAAACACATTCAAACAAAGTTATTTGATTCAAAAGAAAGTTAAATACATTCTACAAAGCTAATTGAATTAAATGAAAGTCAAACACATTCAAGCAAAGCTAAATGAATCAAATGAAAGTCAAACACTTTCAAACAAAGCTAATTGGATCATATGAAACTCAAATACATTCTACAAAGCTAATTGAACCAAATGAAAGTCAATCACATTCAAACAAAGCTATTTGAATCAAATGAAATTCAAATACATTATGCATAGCTATTTGAATCAAATGAAAGTCAAATACATTCTACAAAGCTATTTGAATCAAATGAAAGTCAAACACATTCAAACAAAGCTAATTGAATCATATAAAAGTGAAACACATTCAAACAAACCTAATTGAATCAAATGAAAATCAAACATATTCAATCAAAGCTATTTGAATCAAATGAAAGTCAAACACATTTAAACAAAGCTTTCGAATCAAATGAAAGTCAAATATATTCTACAAAGCTAATTGAATCAAATGAAAGTCAAACACATTCAAACAAAGCTATTTGAATCAAATGAAAGTCAAATACATTCTACAAAGCTAATTGAATCAAATGAAAGTCAAACACATTCAAACAAAGCTATTTGAATCAAATGAGAGTGAAATAAATTCAAACAAAGCTAATTTAATCAAATAAAAGTAAAATACATTCTACAAAAGCTAATTGAATCAAATGAAAGTCAAACACATTCAAACAATGCTATTTGAATCAAATGAAAGTCAAATACATTCTACAAAGCTAATTGAATAAAATGAAAGTCAAATACATTCTACAAAGCTAATTTAATCAAATGAAAGTCAATCACATTCAAACAAAGCTATTTGAATCAAATGAAAGTCAAATACATTCTGCATAGCTATTTGAATCAAATGAAAGTCAAATACATTCTACAAAGCTATTTGAATCAAATGAGAGTCAAATACATTCAACAAAGCTAATTGAATCAAATGATGTTAAACACATTCAAACAAAGCTATTTGAATGAAATAAAAGTCATATACATTCTACAAAGCTAATTGAATCAAATGAAATTTACACATATTCAAACAAAGCTATTTGAATCAAATGAAAGTCAAACACATTCAATCAAAGCTATTTGAATCAAATGAAAGTCAAATACATTCTACAAAGCTAATTTAATCAAATGAAAGTCAATCACATTCAAACAAACCTATTTGAATCAAATGAAAGTCAATCACATTCAAACAAAGCTAATTGAATCATATGAAAGTCAAACACATTCAAACAAACCTAATTGAATCAAGTGAAAATCAAACATATTCAATCAAAGCTATTTGAATCAAATGAAAGTCAAATACATTCTACAAAAACTAATTGAATCAAATGAAAGTTAATCACATTCAAACAAAGCTATTTAAATCAAATGAAAGTCAAACACATTCGAACAAAGCTAATTGAATCAAATGAAAGTCAAACACATTCAAACAAAGCTTTCGAATCAAATGAAAGTCAAATATATTCTACAAAGCTAATTGAATCAAATCAAAGTCAAACACATTCAAACAAAGCTATTTGAATCAAATGAAAGTCAAATACATTCTACAAAGCTAATTGAATCAAATGAAAGTCAAACACATTCAAACAAAGCTATTTGAATCAAATGAGAGTGAAATAAATCCAAACAAAGCTAATTTAATCAAATAAAAGTAAAATACATTCTACAAAGCTAATTGAATCAAATGAAAGTTAAACACATTCAAACAAAGCTATTTGAATCAAATGAAAGTCAAATACATTCTACAAAGCTAATTGAATCAAATGAAAGTCAAACACATTCATACAAAGTTATTTGATTCAAATGTAAGTTAAATACATTCTACAAAGCTAATTGAATCAAATGAAAGTCAAATACATTCTACAAAGCTAGTTGAATCAGATAAAAGTAAAATACAATTCTACAAAGCTAATTGAATCAAATGATAGTTAAACACATTCAAACAAAGCTATTTGAATTAAATAAAAGTTTAACACATTCAAACAAAGCTATTTGAATCAAATGAAAGTCATATACATTCTACAAAGCTAATTGAATCAAATGAAAGTCAAACATATTCAAACAAAGCTATTTGAATCAAATGACAGTCATATACATTCTACAAAGCTAATTGAATAATATGAAAGTCAAACACATTCAAACAAAGCCTTTTAAATCAAATGAATGTCAAACACATTAAAAAAAAAACGTTTTAATTTAAATGAAAGTCAAACACATTCAAACAAAGCTATATAAATCAAATGAAAGTGAAATGCATTGTACAAAGCTAATTGAATAAAATGAAAGTCAAAAACATTCAAACAAATCTATTTGAATCAAATGAAAGTCAAATACATTCTACAAAGCTAATTGAATTAAATGAAAGTCAAACACATTCAAACAAACCTAATTGAAACAAATGAAAATCAAACATATTCAATCAAAGCTATTTGAATCAAATGAAAGTCAAATACATTCTATAATGCTATTTGAATCAAATGAAAGTCAAATACATTCAACAAAGCTAATTGAATCAAATGATAGTTAAACACATTCAAACAATGCTATTTGCATGAAATAAAAGTCATATACATTCTACAAAGCTAATTGAATCAAATGAAAGTCAAACATATTCAAAAAAAAGCTATTTGAATGAAATGAACGTCAAACACATTCAAACAAAGCTATTTAAATCAAATGAAAGTCAAATACATTCTATAATGCTATTTAAATCAAATGAAAGTCAAATACATTCTACAAAGCTATTTTGAATCAAATGAAAGTCAAACAGATTCAAACAAAGCTATTTGAATCAAATGAAAGTCAAATACATTCTACAAAGCTAATTGAATCAAATGAAAGTCAAACACATTCAAACAAAGCAAATTAAATCAAATAAGAGTCGAATACATTCAACAAATCTAATTGAATCAAATGAAAGTCAAATACATTCTACAAAGCAAATTGAATCAAATGAAAGTCAAACACATTCAAACAAAGCTAATTGAATCAAAATGAAAGTCAAACACATTCAAACAAAGCTATTTAAATCAAATAAATGTCAATTACATTCTATAAAGCTTATAAAATCAAATGAAAGTCAAACACATTCAAACAAAGCTATTTGAATCAAATGAAAGTCAAACACATTCAAACAGAGTTATTTAAATCAAATGAAAGTGAAATGCATTCTACAAAGCTAACTGAATCAAATGAAAGTCAAACACATTCAAACAAAGCTATTTGAAACAAATGAAAGTCAAATACATTCTACAACGCTAATTGAATCAAATGAATGTTAAACACATTCAAACAAAGCTAAATGAATCAAATAAAAGTCAAACACATTCAAACAAAGCTAATTGAATCATATGAATGTCAAACACATTCAAACAAAGCTAATTGAATCAAATGAAAGTCAAACACATTCAATCAAAGCTATTTGAATCAAATGAAAGTAAAATACATTCTACAAATCTATTTGAATCAAATGAGAGTCAAATACATTCAAATAAAGCAAATTCAATCAAATAAGAGTAATATACATTCTACAAAGCTAATTGAATCAAATGATAGTTAAACAAATTCAAACAAAGCTATTTGAATCAAATGAAAGTCAAATACATTCTACAAAGCTAATTGTATTAAATGAAAGTCAAACACATTCAAATAAAGCTATTTGAATCAAATGAAAGTCAAACACATTCAAACAAAGCTATTTAAATCAAATGAAAGTCAAATACATTCTACAATGCTATTTGAATCAAATGAAAGTCAAATACATTCTACAAAGCTATTTGAATCAAATGAGAGTCAAACACATTCAAACAAAGCTATTTTAATCAAATGAAAGTCAAATACATTCTAAAAAACCTAATTGAATGAAATGAAAGTCAAACACATTCAAACAAAGCTATTTGAATCAAATGAAAGTCAAACACATTCAAACAAAGGAATTTGAATCAAATGAAAGTCAAACACATTCAAATGAAGCTATTTGAATCAAATGAAAGTCAAATACATTCAAACAAAGCTAATTAAATCAAATAAAAGTCAAATACATTCTACAAAGCAAATTGAATCCAAATGAAAGTCAAACACATTTAAACAAAGCCATTTGGATCAAATGAACGTCAAATACATTCTACAAAGCTAATTGTATCGAATGAAAGTCAAACACATTCAAATAAAGCTATTTGAATTAAATGAAAGTCTAACACATTCAAACAAATTTATTTAAATAAAACGAAAGTCAAACACATTCAAACAAAGCTATTTGAAACAAATGAAAGTCAAATACATTCTACAAAGCTAATTGAATCAAATGAAAGTTAAACACAATCAAACAAAGCTAAATGAATCAAATGAAAGTCAAACACATTCAAACAAAGCTAATTGAATCATATGAATGTCAAACACATTCAAACAAAGCTAATTGAATCAAATAAAAGTCGAACACATTCAATCAAAGCTATTTGAATCAAATTAAAGTAAAATACATTCTACAAAGCTAATTGAATCAAATGAAAGTCAATCACATTCAAACAAAGCTATTTGAATCAAATGAAAGTCAAATACATTCTTACAAAGCTATTTGATGAAAGTCAAATACATTCTACAAAGCTATTTAAATCAAATGAGAGTCAAATACATTCAAACAAAAGCGAATTAAATCAAATAAGAGTTAAAATACATTCTACAAAGCTAATTGAATCAAAAGATAGTTAAACACATTCAAACAAAGCTAGTTGAATGTAATAAAAGTCATATACATTCTACAAAGCTAATTGAATCAAGTAAAAGTCAAACATATTCAAACAAAACTATTTGAATCAAATGAAAGTCAAACACATTCAAACAAAGCTTTTTAAATCAAATGAAAAGTCAAATAAATTTTACAATGCTATTTGAATCAAATGAAAGTCAAATACATTCTACAAAGCTATTTGAATCAAATGAGAGTCAAAAACATTCAAACAAAGCTATTTTAATCAAATGAAAGTCAAATTACAATCTACAAAGCTAATTGAATCAAATGAAAGTCAAACACATTCAAACAAAGCTATTTGAATAAAATAAAAGTCAAATACATTCTTTAAAGCTAATTGAACCAAATGAAAGTAAAAAACATTCAACAAAGCTATTTGAATTAAATGAAAGTCAAATACATTCTACAAAGGTAGTTAAATCAAATGAAAGTCAAACACATTCAAACAAAGGAATTTGAATCAAATGAAAGTCAAACACATTCAAATAAAGCTATTTGAATCAAATGAGAGTCAAATACATTCAAAAAGCTAATTAAATCAAATAAAAGTCAAATACATTCTACAAAGCAAATTGAATCAAATGAAAGTCAAACACATTCAAAGCTATTTGAATCAAATGAAAGTCAAATACATTCTACAAAACCTAATTGTATCAAATGAAAGTCAAACACATTCAAATAAGCTATTTGAATCAAAATGAAAGTCTAAACATTCAAACAAAGTTATTTAAATAAAATGAAAGTGAAATGCATTGTACAAAGCTAACAGAATCAAATGAAAGTCAAACACATTCAAACAAAGCTATTTGAAACAAATGAAAGTTAAATACATTCTACAAAGCTAATTGAATCAAATGAAAGTTAAACACATTCAAACAAAGCTAAATGAATCAAATGAAAGTCAAACACATTCAACAAAGCTAATTGAATCATATGAATGTCAAACACATTCAAACAAGGTATTGAATCAAATGAAAGTCAAACACATTCAATCAAAGCAAATTAAATCAAATAAAAGTCAAATACATTCTACAAAGCTATTTGAATAAAATGAAAGTTAAACACATTCAAACAAAGCTAAATGAATCAAATAAAGTTAAACACATTCAACAAAGCTATTTGAATCAAATGAAAGTCAAATACAACTACAAAGCTAATTGAATCAAATGAAAGTCAAACACATTCAAAACAAAGCTATTTGAA
>NW_018744014.1:0-26225 GCF_001683475.1 Chenopodium quinoa
TAAAATAACAAAGTAAACCCTATAACACTAAGTGAGTAACCCCATAATGCTGACCAAATAACCTCTTTAACGTGACCGAGTAACCCCTACAATGTTAGGGTGGCTGGGTAGTGTTAGGATTTTTTATAAAATTGTTTTTGAACCAACCAACAAGCGACACGTGGCAGTGTAAACCCCACTTAACAGATTCATGGACGAAATTTGTTAAGTGGTGATAAAATCAAATTTTCGAAAAATTTAAATGTGTTCAAAATTAATTAATTAATTTTTTTTTTTGGTGTTAAAAACCATTTTCGGGTTTTTTCCTAGTGTTAAAATCTAAATTTTCCTAAAAATAATTTCAGTTAGGCAAAAATAAGGTGAAGAGTATAGGGCTAACACTAACGAATTATCCCCCATGATGTGGCCACACAGTGTGGCCAGCCACGTATAAGAATTCGCATTTCTCATTAATCTAATACGTAAAAATAAGTAAAAATAATGTGAACTAAACATGGCATAAGATTTTGTATTGTATATTTGGTTATATGCATACATGTCCTCAAAGTTGCTTAAGAAGTTGGATTGCTTAAGGTGCTGCTCTACCCTTTGATCAAAGTTTAACTATCATGTCAAACATAATTTACTCCAATTTTAGTCATAATAAAGTACAAAATTGATCAGAAACTTGTGATGAATATCAAATAGCCCAGGTACATACAAGTTTATCAATCTTCAGGTATAGATGTTCTCCAAATCCTCTGATAATTCACTGAGTAAAAATCTTGGTCTATGCTGCTGGTACAGAATGATAACAGGAAGCACTACAAGGATATGGACACTCAATCAACTTTGTCACCTTTCGTTCAAAATACCAATCACCTACAGCTTCTGCAACAGTCTGCAAGATACACTTAGTATTATTACTAGTTGATCATCAAGGATAAATTCAGAAATCCCAACAAACGCGAATTAAGCATGCAAAATCATATACTAAGCAACATCGCTAATCCGGTTCACATTTTGGGCTAATCCGGATTTAAGGCTCAGTTCTTGGTGATATGATCCTGATTGGTATTCACATATATATGCCGTGACAATATAAAAAAGGGATTAGATAAATATAGTGGCGATGCTTCTGTATTAGTGAAACAATGTACTTACTAGTTACTATCTAGATTCATATGTAAGAAAAAACCATGAAGAAAAGACTGTTCAAGTACCTTGTTTTGGACTCTAGGGGAGTCGATGTCAAACCAAGTTTCCTGATATAAACTTTGGCCATGTGCAAAGCATGAATTTATGAACATTCCTCCCCTTGTTGAATGTGTATAGAAAGAGTACGTAACCTCAAGCATTTTCTGTCGAAAATCTGAAATACGGTCTCAGAAATTTTAGGTCCATTATTTGGCTGATTTTTTGCATATAATTTACAGGTTTAGCACTTTAAGTTATACCTTGTAGTGTCTGAATTTGACTGTCAGTGCAAAAAGTTACGTTTTTCTTGCAATTATTCCATTTTCCTTTCCGATCAGCTAAAGATGGTACCAAGATGTTGTGAAACTGCATATAATCAATCCCATAAAACCTTTTTCGAAATATTAAGTTCAACCTAAGTTCAATGAGTTTATGAAAATGATACAGTTGTACAGAAGCTAAGAAATGTGAAAGTACCTGCCACGTATCGTATGCAGAGGTTAAGATGAACAACGGAGTCTTGATGTAACTCAGAAGATACTGTGGAAAGAACCACTGATAAAAAAAAAAAAAAAAAACAATAAAAAAATAAATAAAAAAAAAAATCGAGCCATATATCAGAACCTTTTAATAATGTGAATCAAATTTCAAGCAATTTGCATAATTATATTTTTCAAGCAGTTTGCAATATCATACTTGCTTAGGATCGCTTTGAGAACTGGTGCACTCTTGATTCAAAATTCTGTTCTACTCCTTGAAGAGAAACGACGTCATGGAATAAGGACCTAATTGTGTCATTGTGGGCTACATCTTTTCTGCAAGACAATTGACAATCATCTGAAATCAGAAAATAGATTATGGCAGGGGAAAAGAAGGCTAAAATATACAGGACATGAGTAAAAAGATGGACTCACATGTCTAAGAATAAACCAGCATCACTGATACATTTGACAGTAGCGTTTCCTGGAAGAGACCTGGAGAAGTTGTCGCAGTGTAGAAACACTGCTAAACCCCCTGCTGAGTCCCCAGAAAGCAAAGCCTGCAGAGTGTAGATCAGAGTACGCGTATATGTCATATAATGCCTACCATTTACACAACCAAGAAGATTTTTACAGTTAATCTTAGAATTTTATGATTTTATCTCAGCAATATACCTTCTCTGCATGTGCCAACCCTTGTGGAAGAAGATCAGAAATCATTGCCTGCCAAATTTTTTGCCCTCTAAAGTAAAGCGATTTGGTCTGTCCAACAATGTTAATAAACATGCACAAAATAGACAGAAAGAAAAGAAAATCAGTAACAGGAATTGTGAGATCTGAATAGAAATCAAGCTGAAATGCATTTAGTCGTTTACCCCATCTTCATACTTGGAATTGCCAGCTAAGGAAGCTCCATCACAGTATCTAAGCAAAACGCGGTTCCAATTGTAGAAGTCTGTTATCAACATTATTTGAAGCATATTTATATTACATTTACAATTGGAAAAACAAAAATGACATGTCTAAGATTAAATCACTTTCACGTCTTTGCTTTTAGTCACAAGTGATGAAAAGCTCATTCCTATGGGCCGAATCAGGATATGTTTTCACATAGAACATGTTCATTTTAGTAAATAAGCTTGCAAAACAAGTTCATTCCAAGAACCTGGCATATATATATGTACATTATGGGTAGAATTGGAGCATGATCATATTACACATGGTCGAATTGAAGAAGGATTTTCAACAAGCAACTTTGCAAGGAACCTTACATGGCTTGGATAGGGATTATTATTATAATATGATTACAATGCTTAAAAATTATCTTATGTGATTAGGGGAAAGGTAGGAGATCTCCACCCTCAAAGTGTCCCGGCCAATCCTTCAATCTCGGACTAGGCAAAGGCAACCATAGCTCATGGAAACTTACCATTAACAATGAGTATATTGTACATACTTATAATATATATAGTCCCATGGGACAGAAATTAATCAATAATGCATAGCATAAGCTTAGCATTCCTCATAAACCAAGCAAGCAAGCAAGCAATTAAGTTAAATAAAAATACAGAAATATTCACCTGGGTTGTGGGAATCTTTTGTTGCTTAATATTCCAGGAAAGACCCTTCCCTTAGCCATGTAGTGTGAGGAACCGCGACGAGTTTTTAGCCCTCTCCAAGCAAGATTTTACATCATTGCACCATCCACCACCCTACCAAAACATCAATGTATACATCATCATATACATTTAAACAGTGACCAATCTCAATTGTCAAAGCTAGTAACACTATCAAATTTTTGCTTAATAAGTACCAATACTCTTACTAATTCCAATCTTCATTTCCGAATCCCCAAATAAAAGTCTAAAGTCTACCAAATTTTTTCACCATGATTGTTAATTATTCTCAATACGTAAGAAAAACACAAATTATTAATTCCTCTATCCCATAATAAAATTTCACTCATGCTCATGTATTTTTTTTTTCTTTTTCTTTTTCATGTACTTGTTATTTGTGCCTCACGCATACTTCTTGTACATTTCTTCCTCTCATTTCTAAATTCCCGTGAAATTTGACAAATGGGAATATTATTCTGGGACAAATGGAATACAACAAATGTTTATGATTTTGTACCATTTTAGTACCTATAATATATAGTTATTTCTTAGTAGACAAGCAAATCATATAAAAACCATTCAAATCATGATTTATTATCATTTTAGTATGATTCTGAATTTCTGATCCAATATTTGTTATCGATCTCAATGTGGAAGCAAATTATAATTATTCTCAATCAAGTAGCAACTCATCATTGTAAGGATTTCCACCTTAAAGTTTCTCGTATCAAAATTTCAACTACTGTATAAACAAATTATTAAAATTTGTTCTAATTACTCTTTACTCTTAAATCTCTAACACATAATTAATTAATGGAAAATTGACAAAATTCACTATTTTAGACTTAAGAGTACCATTTTTTTATGAATTACCTCAATGTGCAAAAGCCAATTGTTTGTTCCAGAACCGAATCCTTTGCTGAAATGATATGCAGGTAAACTCCCATCCAAGCAATCTTCAACCAAATAATAAAAATTATTTCACAATTTTAGTCACAAAAAATAAAGTACTCACATAATTTTAAGCGTTATTAATGTAAATTAAAGACTTACATGCTCCAAGATCTTTGGCAGTAGTACTTTTTACCAGCGTAATGTCCACGAAAAGTTGAGAGGGTGATTGTGAGTAAGCACACCACTGCACGAATGTTAGCAGAACAACTACGACCACACTTAGCCTCAACACCACCATTTTTGTTACGTACAAAAACAAATCTCTTCGGAATTAAAATGTGTTATGAGGAGAAGGAAAGGACGGATTGAAAGGTTAAAGATGATTTATTAAATCAAATCAAGATCCGCTAGAGAGGAAAACTGGAATGAGTTTTAGTGTCTTAGTTCCGGGAAAATGAGATGGAAAGATAGGAGGGAAATCAGAAATACGGATACACTTTAATTCTAATTTAAATTTCTAGCCTAAGATTTGGATTAGAGTGTGAGAATGACTTGAGTAATCATCAATAACTATACACTAAGTACTAAATATATATATTCCCATCCATTATCCTATAGTCCCGCCCTCACTTAAGATAGCTAAATTAGACATGTTAGATTAGGTATTGTATGATAAATTGATAATAGGTGTTTCGTACGTATTAAAATAATAATAATAATAATAATAATAATAATAAAAAGGCAAATATTATAAATATTAAAGATATACAAGAGATAGCTCAAATGGTTAGAGTTTTCTCCCGATTTCAAAAGATTTTAGTATCAATTCTCAATCTCGCCCTTTGGTCTCTAAACAACAAAAAAAAAAAAAAAAAAACAAAATTTGCTTTAAGTTTGAAATTTTCTTATTTAGAAAGTAGTGCATTTATAAAGAAAATAGAGCAAGTATTTTACTCGGCCTAGCCCCTTTCCTCTGCTATCAACATGACCAATACCCGACGATCACCAGTTCACCACCCATTCTCTTTTTGACCACCGCGCAGCCCATCTATTTAACAAGAGGCAAAAAGAAAACAATGCAGCTTTAGCCATAACATTATAGGTTCTTAATGAAGAGGCATCATAAGATCAAAGCCCAAACACAATTATATATAGCATCAAATCCCAATCAAATGGTTAAACTTTTTAGCTAGTCCAAAATGCTAGTATCATTATACAATAGATTAGCAAGAGATTCAAATTAACAAACAAAATTTAGTAATTAGTTGTATACAAGACTTAAGAGCATGCTGAAATCAAGATCATAAATACTTACATAATTGCAAGTAAAAACAGAGAAATATATTGGAAAAAAAAAAAAAAAATTCAAAATAAAGTGGAGAATGAATGGGTTTTTGGCAGTGAGTGGTGGAAGGTGGGGAATGGGGTGGGGATGGAGAAAAGCGAGAGATGGTGGATAAGGATTTTTATTTTTTCAAAAGCTAATCATTATGTGACATGTGGCAGTAATTATCAATCAAAATATTGGAATCCAAAGGATTTTACTACATGCTTAGTAGGTGGAGATTGACTTTTACTCTCATTAATTATAGGATACTAAATTTATTACGAGCAAGAGGCTCTAATTTCTTCGCTAAGGGCATGTTCCGATTTAATGAAAACAACTAAACTAAATTAAATTGAATTGAATTAATTGAGAGTGAATAGACCTGATTGAGAGTTAATTGAACTGAATTAAATTGTTTACAAGAAAAGGAAATTACTAAACTGAACTTAATTTAAATGAATTGATTGGAGCTGAGCTGAGCTAAATTGAAATGAACTTAAATTAAGCTGAACAGCCGTAAGTTTTTTTTTTAGTTTTTTTTTTCCTCACAATACCTCTAACATTATTTTCTATTTGACTGATAATATATATACTTATTAATAAGTTAAATTTATAATAATTAAATATTAATAATATTCATTAGGACAATTCTAATAAGTACCCACAAATACTATTGATTCTTATGTATAAATCATATACATTAATTAAAGTGAATTAAATTAATAGGACAAAAAGTCCAAACGTTTTCCAAGCTGTGGGAGGGGGTCGATGTGGATTTCTAAGCATCACCTCCTCCACTTTTTCTTGGATATGTATCAACGGTGTTGAAGGATACTCGAGAGACGACCTCAGTATTCTCTATATAGAGAGCTTGGAGCCAAGCTATCATAGTGTGTAGACGTCCCACTTGAATTATTCTCTGACTGACGAAACTTCTTGACTTAGTAGTCCATCAATCTCTCAGAAGCACACATGGCAGCAACGAGGGTGACAAATTTCTGCCTTAAAATCTCTAGATGCGCCCATTCTTTTAACCCATTCACAAAGTTGAACACACGATCTTTTTCATTTATGTCGGTGATGTCCAACATTATCGCCGAGTAATCCTTCACGAAGTCGCGAACAAATCTCTTTTGATGGCACTCTTGCAACTTCATCCGAGAAACAAAGCTTGTGTTGTCATGTAGAATTGTTCTCTGAGTTCCTCTTTGAACTCCGACCAATGTATCAATCTTTGTTCTTTCTGCTTCGATGTCTACATGCTTGGTGTACCACCAAATCTTAGCATATTCGAATAAGTACATGATGGCAGTATCCACCTTCTAATCGTCACTCGGGTGACATATTCAGAAATACTGCTCAATGTTGATCGAAGAGGAAGTTGCATTGTCAACTTCTTTGACATCTCTAGCGCCACTGTAGTCGAGAGGTTTGATCATTACCGCTTTGCGTCTCTGCCCACTGACCACTGTGCGCATTTGGGTAGCACTTTTCTCAAGTGCTTCATAAGCTTATCCTTGAACAAAGTTCAATTGTTCACGAAGAGCATCTCTATCCTCCATAACTTTCACAATTTGCTCGGCTTGCTTGTTTACAATGACTTGGAGCTAGAACCACTCATCTGCTATTTTCTCGAGCCAACCGAGTCTTTCTTATATAAATTCCATCTTTGTGTAGCCCTCCTTGGTGCCTTCACAGGTTCCTTACAACGAGCATTAGACCAGGGCTCTAATACCAAATGTCACGATCTAGGAATTTAGACCCCGAAATGTGTGGTACACTCTAGCCTTTTGGAGACAAGAACGCTAGCCTTGTGCGGAAGAGGGCTTGTGTGCACAAAGCAACACAAGCGGGCAATTAAATATCAAGAGTAATCATGTCTATCTGGTTGACGGAGTGCGGGTGGTTAAGGCTTGTGACGGTCGATACTTCAAGCCGGGCACAAGCGGGTCCGAACTACAAGTTCGTAGTGCAACAAGTTGGTTTGGAGAGGAGCTATTATGCAAGTAAGACACAACATTTATAAATGTCTAACAACAGAACAAGTATAAAGTCAAGGCAACACTTGGTATAAGGCTTCTTGATTTCATTAAACATTTGCCCTTTAAAGTGCATTGTTTATATTTTATTGATCTTTCTGCTTATAGTTAGAAAGTTTATCTAGCAATACTGAAAAGGTTCAAGCCATTGGAGAAGGTGATGGAACGGAGATAATGTTGATCGGACTTAGGGTTAGATTAGAATCATGGAGGAGCTCTCTAAGTGGGCCGACACTGAGAAGGAGAGATAAAGAGGTGAAAGTTTTGAATACATGTAAGCTATGAACGGCTGGTTGAGAATGAGCTTAGATATATAAAAAAAAATTAATATTTTAAAATCAAATAGAACGGTTAATTAAGGCGTTCGTCGTCACATTTAATTAAAAAAATAAAGAAATCAAATAGAATGGTTAACTAAAGAGGCGTACTATATGAGTCAACATACACAACGTCCCTCTAACATAGACGTGACATAGACATGCAGCGTGCTATTAGCGGTACCACCTTTTAAACTATGATACATTATTTATTTTCTAAAATAACATTGCAAAAGAGGTATTTGATGAAAATGTATCACAATAATACATTTTATCATATCCGAATGCATTCAAATGTCATCGTAGCTAAATAGTTAATAATTAATTGGCATACTACGAAGAACGATAGTTTCAACTGTAATGCCTGGACCAAAGGCAACAAGCACACCCCATTCACATCCTTCTCCAGTAGTTGATTTGCCCTCTTTCAATGACCTCTTACTCATCTCATCCATTACAAATATCACACTTGCACCCCACATATTCCCATACTCACTTAGTATGTGCCTACTAGTACTCAGCTTGCTCGTCTCGAGTTCAAGTTTGGCTTCCACCTTGTCCAATATTGCTGGTCCTCCAGGGTGAGCAACCCAAAAAATTGAATTCCAATTACTAATCCCAATATGATCAAACGATTCACTTAACAAAGTTTGGATGTTTTTAGCTATAATTTTGGGGACATCGGGACTTAAGTGAATGGTCATACCAATCTCACTAAGGCGAGCTTGAATACCATCTTCTGAATCTGGTAATGTAATCTGCCCGGCCGAAACAAGCTGAAAGAGGGGTCGCTCACTAGGCTCATCAGGATCAGTACCCACAATCATTGCCCCGGCGCCATCTCCAAATATGGCAAGTGACACTAGGTGGGTCTCGCTTGGGGCATGGAAACTAATGGCAGTACTCTCTGAGCAAATAACCAATACACGAGCGCCACGGTTGTTCTCAGCAATGTCCTTGGCTATACGAAGGGCTGTACCGCCTGCATGACAAGCACCTAGAGGCAGGATAAATCGCTTTACCGTTGGCTGGAGGCCGAGAAGCTTGGCTAGCCGAAAGTCGGCCCCAGGTAAATCGAAGTCCGAGTTAGTGCCAAAGATAAGATGGGTGATCATTGACTTGGGTTTTCCCCACTCTTTAATGGCCTTCTCAGCAGCCTCTTTCCCAAGTTTGGGAATCTCATTAGCACACAGAGCTTGACGAGTTCCAATGGAAGAAGCATTATTATCACCTAAATGAGGATTTTCTTTCAAGATTTCTTCATTCATGTAAAAGTGACGTTTCCTTATCATAGATTTATCGCCTGCATATGTAGCAATTTGCAATTTGAGATTAGGACAATGTGCGTTATTAACTTTTAAATAAGGCGGTATAGGGCTATGGGCCGTATGGGTATACAGAGTTTGATCCCTCTGTTTAATTTATAAGTGGTCTATTGGGAGTTTGGTACTATTTATTATTTCCTTATTTCTTTTTAATTAACACATTTTTTAATCAAGTTTACCAATATACAAATTCAATAATTAATATCTTTAATTACTGATAAGCAAAATTATAACTCTTTCGTCCCTATTTGATAATCACTTATTCCATTTTTGCTATCCCAAAATGTTAGTCACATTTGTTTTTTTTCAAGTACCATTAATATTACTTTTTTACCAAAATTCTTTTCAATTTGCAAAAATATTTGTGCAAATTTAAGTTTTCCACTTAAATTTTGTTTTTCCATGTACTTTAATTACTTTTTCTATCTACTTTTTTGCATACTCAATGTAAATTTACCTTTTTAATGTATTTTTGCTACTTCTTATTAATTTTTATTAACTCCCGTAAAAATTGCCCAAAAGTGACTATTAAATAGGGAAGGAAGGAGTAAAAATTAATGTTGATATTTTGAAAATACACATTGTAACGAATCTAACAAGATTCCACTTGACCATATTTTTCTTCACATACAAATCACAAAATTATGTCAAAGGGAGGTAATAGTCTTGTGGGTACAATTAATTAATTCTTGGAATCGTCTCAATAAGTATATGAATTATACATAAGATTTTAATTTTTTTTTTTTTTTTTTTGCGAAAAACTACTTTATATACATCAAATTTTGTGAAAAACTACCTTATAAAAAAATGTTGTAATAAACCACCTTATAAAAACTTAATGTTGTAATTTGCTACCATGTGCTTAATTTAACAATGAAAGAGAAACGAAATTAGGGGTTAGGAAGGGGCTATGGAGAAATTAGGTGAAAAAAAAAAGATTAAAAATGGGTAATTATACGTCTCTTATTCAATGCAATAATTCGGGAAAAGATAGCTTTTTACAACATTTATTTAAGTTTCTTACAACATTTATTATTTGTAAGGTACTTTTTATACACCCGTTAACAAAAAGGGTACTTTCTTACACATTTTTTTTAACTAGGTAGCTTTTCACAAAAATTGACTTGTATATGGTAGTTCTTCACAAAATGGAAAAAATATAGTCTTGTCTCTTGTGGGTACAATAATTGTTGGATCGTCTCAATAAGTATATTATTATTATTATTCAGTTGTTACTCCCTCCGTTTCACTTTGTTAGTCCTGGAACTGGTTGTAATTTTTCTAGATTTTGAAACCAAACAACATTGCAAACCGCGCATACAAATCACTTTTATAAACTTCTTTCTTAGAGAAATAAATTGACTCTCTCAACTTAGCTCCACATGCTTGGAAAATGGTTTCAAATAGAGTAAAAACAAAATTGAGAATAGGGATGAGATTAGCGAGATTTTTCCCACATGACAATATTTTCCTAACGTTATAAATCATTAACACAATCAACATGAGGGTGGGTGAATAGTGTAAATTTTAAATGTTACCTTTGAAAAAGAATAAAAGATCAAAATAATAATAAGAGTAAGCACTTAATTAATAACAATAACTAAAGAAAGAGGGTATACATATGCGCTTGAACTTGGCCTTAAGATCAGTCAAATGATCGCTGTTTGTGGTACGGAAATGGTAATCTGGATAATCAGATTGATACATTACGTTTGGAGGGTTAGCAGTGCCAATGGCGAGGATTGTGGCAGGGTTCATTGATGCGGATGCCATTTTTAGCTGGAACTGGAATAGGGTTAGTTTAGTTGATTATGAAACAACTTTGTTGAGGAATGTGTTTTACCTAAGCTTAATTGGTTTGTATATCCTCACTGAATGGTACAGTTTATATAGCCTAAAAGATTTGGTTTGATTCCTTCTAAGGTTTTCATGTTATTAATGTCATTTCTTGAACCGTACGCTAATTCGAAATTATTAATTGGCAAATTTTCCATCATTTAATTAATTGCCAAATTTTCCATCATTTAATTAATTGGCAAATTTATACTCGTATAAGGTTTCACAACTACCTTGAACAAAATCATACGGTTGGGGATAAATCTGTCATTATAATTATTAACTAGTTTTTGGCTCGGGCGATGCCCCGGTCATTGTTTGTAACTAAAAAATTATAATAATATAAAGTGCAATATATTGGCGGTTTTATTTTTAAAAAAATATTAATTGTTATTTTTGCTAATTTAGTATACATTAAAATTCATTATTCAATATGTAGCAACCTAATAAATTTTATGATTAGTATTAGATAATTTCATTTGTCGTAATAATTCCTTCAAATAAGTAAACATATATGTATTTTTTAAAAAACAAAGTAAACCTCTAAAATTACTATGCATTTTTTAGTTACATATTTTAAATACATATAACCTATATAAATTGTGAATGAGTAATTGAGAGAAACGAATTTAATTTTGTAATCATATTGTTGTTAAAATATACACATATAAGTTGACAATTAAAATTTTAGAATTTATGAACGTGAATAAGTCATTTAAATGCAACTTTATTACGAAATATCATAAGATGTGTCAATGGTGTGCCACATGATTTGTCAAGTCATAATGACACATGGCGAGATTGGCAACACATGGCAAAATTATAATTCTTACCTTTGAGTTTTATTATATATATATAAATATATATATATATATATATATATATATTTTGATATTACTATTACTATTATTAATATTACTCATATTATTATTGATCGTGGTTAAAAGTAGGTCGTTGGGACTACTAACCCTAACCAAATTAGAAATTTATAATACCTAAACCTACACTAAACTAGTTAGTGGCAAGTAAAGGGTCGAACCCAAAAGGACTAAGTGTATCAATTTGTGCTAACTAGACTAGTAGGAAAGCTTGTGAGATAGAGAGAGGTTCAACTAAACACAACTAAGAACAAATAACTAAAGTAGGGAAAGTGGAATCCAATTACATCAATACATTCAATAACATCATACAATTAGATGAAAATGACCTTGATTAGGAACAATCAACACATTTAACTCACTCTCACACAATTAAGCATGTTAATTATCCTACTAAACTAATTCACTCTCGTGCAACTAGCCTAGCAAAGGTATGGAAGAAATCAGGGCTCTCAACCAACTCACTCTCGTACAATCGATTGAAAGCACAATTAAGAACATAGAATCAATTAGCTAAGCTAGAAAAATTCTAATCCATAAAAGCATCATCCATACACAATAATCAAGAAACAATTCCATACTAATCACAATCAATCATTCAATTTATTAACATAACCTTCATCCATTTCCCTAGAACAAAATCTAAGCTAACATAATGAAGAAAGACATGGAAAACAAGGTAAAATAAGAATAAAAACAAGACTACACAAATAAACTAATTAATCTACTCAAATCAATAAACAAAAAGAAAAAAACTAAGAATTAAGAAAGAAATAAAGATGAGAGAAAGTTAGAAAATGCTCGTTGAATAGATGAGAAGAAGTTCCACAAAGTTTCTTCTTCAACCTCTCAAAAACTCCATGGAAATCCAAGCTTTCTCTCTCTACACTACTCCTAAACTAACCCTAAGAGAAAGAAATAAAGGCTAAACTAAAACTAATCTATCTAAAATAAAATTTTCATTGACAAGTTAGTGAGAAAATAACCCCAAAGGAGTATTTATAATACAAGTAAACATGGGCACGGGCCGTGCCGGCACGACTCCGGCACGGCGGCCCACTTGTGGGCCGTGGGCCGTGCTGTGAACAAAATTGTGGGATTTGGCACGGGTACGGCACGTGGCACGCCGGGCGGCACGGTGGCCGGCACGTGGGCCGGCACGCTGGCACGACCCTGCGGCACGGCACGTGGCACGGCCGGGCACGACCCAATTTCAACAAAGCCAATTTCAACAACATGAATTTCCTTTTCCTCTTCCTTCCCAAGGTAGCCAAACACAATTCTGCGGGTTGAGTGAACCATCCACCCAAATGCCCAACACCCAAAATCCTAACATATTAGAGTGGTGCACCGAAGAGGATTTTGCTCAAACCAAAAGAAAGAGTGAAGTTTGGTCACATTATCAATTAAGTAAAAATGGACAAAAGGCCAAGTGTCGGACTTGTGGTAAAATTTTCTCGGCCGATACCAAGGGAGGGACGGGACACCTTAATAGACATACAAAAAAATGTGGTGGACCATCTAGTGATCCAACCCAACCCAAAATTTCTCAATTCCATCCACAAGGCTTCATTTACAATTACGAGAGAGATAGGGATGAACTTGGGAGAATGATTGTACATGCAGAACAACCTTTTCTTTTCGCCGAAAATGATGCCTTCAACAACTATGTTAACCGAGCACTACAACCAAAACACAAAAAAATCTCCTGAAAAACCGTTCGATCTGCTGCCATGAAGAGTTATCTAGAGTACAAATTGAAATTAGTAAATGAATTAGCTAATCTTCTTAGTAGAGTTTCTTTAACCGCCGATGCATGGGATGGTGGTTACGGACTCCACTATTTATGTGTTACTTGTCATTGGTTAGATAATGAGTGGATGTTACAAAAACGCATCATTCATTTCAAAATGCTTGAATACCCTCATACCGGTCTTAACATTTCACATCATTTAATGGAAGCCATTGATGCATATATTCTTAGGGATTAAATCATGTCAATGACTTTTGATAATGCAACTTCTATGACATATAGTGCGAATTTGGTCAAAAACCAATTGACCGATGTTATATTAGATGGAAATGCACTTCATGTTAGATGCATTTGTCATGTTCTTAACTTGTGTGTGAAGGATGGAACACAAGCAATTGGTCCATTTTATCACAAAATAAGAAATGCTATTATGTCTATTAATAGCTCTAACATGAGATATCAAGAATGGAAAGGTTTTTGCAGGCAACAACGGATAAAAACCATAAAAATAGCACCGGATTGTCCAACTAGGTGGAACTCCACCTATGAAATGTTGAGTCGGGCAATCGAGTACAAGGTTCATTTAACACTTTTTTATAATATGAAATTTCCACAAAATGCTTTACTAGAAGATGATTGGGTTAATTGTGAAAAATATATGCAGTTTTTACAATTACTATATGGTATGACACATTGTTTTTCTTCTGTATATAATCCTTGTTCTCATTCTTTTCTTAGTAATGCATGTTTATCGTGGATATCTTCCATCCATGGAGGAAAAATGGCATAAATATTACACCGATATTCCTATGATTTATATTTTTGCTTCTATTTTAGATCCTAGGCAAAAAATATGATGGCACCTTTTTATTAATTGATATTTATTATAGTAACATGAATTTTGAAGATGATGTTGAAGCTTTTAAAACTAAGGTGACAAATGATTTTTTTTCTTTATACTCCACCTATGAAAGTAAATATGGAACCGTGTCTCGATTTTCCCCTTCTCAAACATCAAAAAATGTAAGTAAACGGGCCAAAGGTTTATTTGCACAAGCTGCTAACATGATGTCCAAGTTTTCAGGTACGGAATCATCATCAAGTAAGAGAACACAAAGCGATGTTTCGGAGTTGCAAATGTACTTAAGTTACGACTTCATGAAAGGCATGGACGATGAAGAGAAGTTTGGCCTCGACATCCTCGATTGGTGGAAATCACAAACCGTGAAACATCCAATTTTGTCGGCAATGGCTCGTGATATTTTTGCAATCCAAGTCTCCTCCGTTGCCTCCGAAAGAGATTTTAGTGCGTTGGGACGAGTTTTAGACGATAGAAGAACAAGACTAAAACCCGAAACACTTGAAATGTGTGTTTGCTTCAAGGATTGGTTGGATGCCGAAACTCGTTCTCAAGATCGTACTTATGCACAAAACGACAACGATGAAGGAACGTCGACTTCTTTTAGTTCTCATACTTCTCAATCAACTCAATTGGCGGATGAACTTGAACCTCTAGAAGACAAAGACGAAGACGAAGATGAAGACGAAGACGACCAATAATAATTACATGATTACATATTTACATTATACACTATTGTATTCTTTTTGTATTATCGAACTTCGTATTCCGTATAATAAATGAAGTTATTCAATATTCATACACTATTGTACGATTTTTAATTATCATTACTTATTTTGTATTATTGAATTATCGTACATTCGTACCGGCTACCGTCATATAATAAAATAAGTTATTCTTCAATTTTTTGTGTTTTCGGATTATCGCACTCGTATTTTTTTTTATTATATGCATTGTTGTTTTTTGCTAAATTAATAAAATTGTTTTTATTTGTTTAAATAAACTTAAACATAATTATTAATTAGATAAATAATTTATATAACCTAAATTAAAATAAAGTTGTTCAAAAAATGAAAACAAAATATATTAACATTAACATTTAACATAAACATAAATTAATCACTTATATTAAGTTGTACTAAAAAAATATATATCGTTTAATTCGTTTTTTTTTTCATTTATTAAAAAAAAAAAAAAAAAAAAAAAGCTGGCACAGTTTGGCCCGCGGCCCGGCACGATACGGCCTGCAAGGCACGTGGGCCGTGCCGTGCCGTGCCGTGGGCTGGGGTGTGCCAAATTCAGGCACGGCACGGCACGACCCGCCGCGGAGCCGGCACGACACGGCCCCCACCCCGACACGGCCAGACATGGCCCGCGGCGGCACGGGCACGGCCCGTGCCCATGTTACAAGTTAAATAAAAAAAAAAATAAAAGAAAGAAACTTAAAAGAAATAAAACTAAATAAAACAAATAAATTAACTAAACTAAAAGCTAATAAAAACAAAACTACAATCAAATAAAATAAAAGAAAATGAAAAGAAAAAAAAAAAAAAACAAACCCCAAAACCCACAATTCCCGTCCAAACCCACGAAATCCCCCACCAGACTACCCTCATCTTCTCCCTTTCTCTTCGTGGCTGCTCCCATTCACCATATCACGCATCATCATCACCGTTCATCAACATTATCATCATCTAGCATCACCAAATCGCAGCCTTTGGATTAATTGAAGGAATCGTGACCGTCCGATATTCATAAAAATCACGTGAAAAGCTCGTGATTGAGCCACAATTGCACGCCCGCACAGAAGACGCACAACAAGTCGCGCAAAGCTACTGCCTCGACTATGATTTTGGATTCCAATTGCGCGCTTTCTGACAGGGTTGTGCGCCCGCGTTTGAGGCTTGAGATGGTGAGTTTGGGTGTTGTGAGTTGCGAGGCTATGAGGTGAGTAATTTGGTGGTGATTTGGGTGGTTGTTGTTATGTGTGGTGAAGGACAGTGGAACAGGGGAGAATTGATGGTGGATTGAAGGTTGTGGGTAATTGATTGGGTTGCTGGTGCGAATTGGTGAAGGGGCAACAAGTGAATTGGAGTTGAGGTGCTGGGTTTGAGTGGCGCTGCTGATTGAAACAGGGGAGTTGCGTGTGGAAACAGGGGAAGGTGGCGGAGGTGAGGTGCTGGTGGTTGTAGTTGTGGTGGCTGTTGATGGTGAGTGTGAAGGAGGCTGCGATTTTGTGTGGTGGTGGTAGAACATGGGAGAATTGCGTGGTTGTGGAGGCTGTTGGTGTTGTGGTGGGTTGCTGGGGCTGGTTTGGTTGGAGTTTGGTGATGTTGGTTGCGGGTGAGAGTGGTAAAGGTGGCTGAAATTGAGTGGCTGGTGAGTGTGGTAATGTGCGGCTGTTGTGGTTGATTGTGGTGGAGGTTGTAGGTGGAGCTGGTGGCTGGTGAGTGGTGATTTTGGTGGTAGGTTGATGGTGGTTGTTTGGTGATGGGGCATTGGTTGGTGTTGTAGGTGGGTTGTTTTGCGTGAAGGAGCAAGGGAGAATTGGTGGTGATGCTGGCGGATTGGTGGTTGATTGTGGTGATGGTATGAGTTGTGCTGCCAAGGGGAGTTGGTTGATGTGAGGGATGCTTGGAGCATGTTGTTTGACTCAATTCTTGGACCTTGAACCTGATCGACCAAGGACTCGGAAACACCTACAACCAAAAACAACACGAGGGGATTTTTAAAAGATAAAATAAAATAAAATAAGATAAATAAAATAAAATAAGATAAGATAAATAAAGTAAAATAAAAAGCTAAAACTAAATAAATAATAAAATAAAATGAAATAACATAAAATAAAATAAAACAAACTAAAAACTAAAAGAAAATAAATAAAATGAGAGAAATTAGGAACTTATTAAATAACAAGAACTAAAAACTTAAAATAAAAACATAGAAAATAAGATAATTTA
This sequence comes from Chenopodium quinoa, assembly GCF_001683475.1. Lineage (NCBI taxonomy): Eukaryota > Viridiplantae > Streptophyta > Magnoliopsida > Caryophyllales > Amaranthaceae > Chenopodium > Chenopodium quinoa. Next base: position 17,460 of record NW_018744014.1, read on the forward strand.
AATAAATTAAGAAAATAAGCTAAAAACTATTAAAAACTACTAAAAATACTCAAAATAAAGATAAAAGACGAGAATAAGCGAATAATAGAAATAAAGGATAAATAGGGTTAAATTACTGGAAAATAAGCCGGAAAACGACTTAATAAACACCTTAAAAGTGACATAAAAAACACTTATCAATTATTAACGTTTGGTTACACATCTATCTAGGAAATATTGTACCATCTCGGTTAAATTAGTTGCAATTTTGGGGTATTATTTGTGAGATATAAAATATTTCAAAGTTGCAACTAATATTTACGGAGATAGTACAAAAGTTAAGGTATATATCTTGTAAAATACAGTACGGAGTATTACGTTTAGTATTACAAGGTAATTATTGTCCAATAGTCATAATCGTCTTATATCTAGTTTGGCATTATATTCAATTTTTTTTTCTCAAGATAAAATGCGTATTTTGTGTCAAAAAATAAAATAAAATTAAAGAAACAATGCATTCTAGGGCTAAATGAGCTGATATATTCATGAAATTCTCACAAACAAGCTCGGTCAAAGGTGGTTTGTTAACTATAAACAAGCTATCAAATTTGTTAAGCTCATCAAATAAATGAACAAAGCTCGAATAACATTATGCTTCACTCGATAATGCTTGTGAGCGAACAACTCATTTCAATTCAATGATAAGCATGTTTATGATAAGCATGCTTGTAACTTGTAAGATCTTTATTAAAAAAAAATCCAATATAGGCATGCAAACTTTATCATTATTATCATAGAAATGAAAATTCTTATATAAAATCAAATATGTGCATTTAATCTTGAAAGAAATCATTATTTTATGATAATTAGGAATCATTTATTTAATCACCCTTGATTAAGCTCAAGCTTAAGCTCAAAATGGAAATAGGTAGTTTGTGAATGAAGCTGGAACAAGCTGGCTAAATCATTAAATTAACTAGTTAAGCTGGCACAAAAAAATTTAAAAACTCTTTTAAGCTCGAGATAGCTCAAACAATGAAACAATACCAATTCTTATCAAGAATAACTTCGACATAATAAACCTCGGCTGAGCTCGAGTTGTTTGCAACCCTACGCATTTCTGTATGATAGCTTTAAATTTCATTACTTGTCTTAGAGTGACTGATTCAATCATACTTTACACACATGTTGATGCACATATCACATATGCTAATATCAATAAAAATATTTATATTATCACAAATTCACAAGGTATGTTTTTTTTTTTTTAATTTGTTAAAAAAAATATAGTCAAATTAAACATATAAATAGTGAAAAAAAGTTCAATATGTCAATTATTCTAAAACGGAAAGAGTATTTATAAACACACCCTTTTCGGTTAATCTTTATGAAAGCCCTCTTATCATTTAATAGTCAACATTGTTGGTGTATGTATAACTCTGTATTTTGTGCCCACACTATTTAAGTGGAGCCTATATATTACATACGTGCCCACGATTAAGGCGAGGCGCCTAAGTGTGATGAGTTTATAGGTTTACAATATAATAAACCTAAACGTTTTCCAACAAAAAAAAAAAAAAAAAAAAAAAAAAAAAAAATCTAAACTTAAACCACTAGCACGTTTTTGGTACTATGTAAAAAAACATATGTTACTAAAATATCTTGGTATAAAGCACTTAAGCACGTTAACCTAAACCTAAACGTTCCTTACATTGCTTACACACCTTTATGCAATTCTCGTCACTTTAATTGTGCAATACCCACCTTTGTCCTTAAAGATATTATTTATCAAAGATTAGCATCGACATACGTGCCCAAAAGATATGGAGAATTATTTTATCTAGTACACTTCAATGTTATCAATTCTTTTACCTTTGTTTCAATTTTACTACTTTTATAATAAAGTTTATTTTAATTTATTTTTGTAAATATAAAATCACATAGACCTTATTTAATTTTATAAAAAATAAAGTATATTGCTTCAATAACCTTCACATTGATATAAGTGTCAAAAAATGACGATGTACCATTATTCTAGCATTAGTATTGCAATTTATTACAATACTAGTATATATAGCGTTATCCCTAGCTTAAACCCCACATTGATCATACACTTAAGCATGGTGGCGTCCAAAGGGAAAGAAGATAGAGCAAAAGAGTCGCCAACAAGTTTTAGGAACTTGTAAACCGTTCACGAGGTGAAGGTTACACCCCTTAACGATCTAGGAGATCGTCAACTCCAATAGGTCTGGAACCATGACTGGTAGTTCGGGGATGAAGGTACAAATCCAACCTAGAAGAGATTAAACCTGCCATAATAATAGGCCTCTACTTTATTCTGATCGTATTCATGTGCGCTTTCTGACTAACATGCAATCATTAGGATTAACCCTAAACCTATTTATCTATGTTGGTTGAATATTAATGCACAAATAAAACTATTATTGCGATCACTTGAATTATAATCATATTAACCCTAAACAAAATTATTAATTATCTTATTAAGCGTGATTACAAGTACCAATTCCCTTTCAACATACATAAAAGGTGTGATCAAGCAATAACAATAAAATATAATCAAGCAACATAATTATCATCAATAATAAAAATAATCATAATAATAATAATCATAATAATAATTCAAATTAATAATGATAATCATCATCATAATCCAAATAATCATAATCATAATAATAATTTAAATTAATAATGATAATCAACATCATAATCCAAATAATCATAATCATCAAAATAATAGTCATGTTAAAGCATAATTTTAAAAGCAAGATCCTAGGCATGATACTAACAAGATTAATAACAAACCCTAGCATGTCACTAAACAATAAAAATCAAAGCTTAGCCCTAACATGATACTAACATGAATATTAGGAAGAAAATAAAAAGCATCGCAGGAATCATGATTGATATAAGCAAATCACCCTAAATATCATACTAAATAAAACATCCTAACATGATACTAGGAATCAAAATACCCTAACATGACACTAGGAATCATAATTACAACCTAGACATGATTTCTAAAAACCATAAAATCAATCAATCAATTAAAGCACTTACTTAGATGCCTCGTACCTCTTTCTAATAACAAAATACACACGTTAGTAACTTAAAGGAAAATAATAATTAAAACAATTAAATTAAATAATTGAAATAGAGATTTGGGACTAAACCCTCAGAAATTAAAACCTTTCATGTCTAGGGCGAAGACAACTTCAAACTTGGCTAGGTGTTTCTAGTGCTAATGTATGAGGAATTATGCTTGTAAAAAGCTAGGCGTAGAAAGAGAAAGTGAATCAAGAATTTCTTGATGAGAGTTGGTGAGAATTGGTGAAAGAGAGAATTAGAGAATTGATGATATTTTGATGATTGAAAACAAATTTTATGAGGCTATTTATAGAGAAAATCAGTCGGATGGATAAAAAAAACGAATCAGAGTTTTGACGAGAATAAAACTTAATTAGCTCCAGACGCTAGTAATTAGCGCCAGTCGCTAATAATTAGTTTCACGCGTTTTTGTTTTTATCATATCTTTTGATCCGGAAGTCCAAATAAGGCATATAATATGTCGTTGGAGAGATCTTGAAGTCCACTTTCCAACCCAGCTAGAATAGTGGAAGGGTCTCAGTTTGGATAGAGTTTCATATCTTTTTCGTTATAGCTCGGATTTTATATTATAATATATCATTGGAAAGATAATTTCAAGATATAACCAACCATATAAAATTTGGATAAAGATTATGAGGCACAAAAATAAAAATCTGAATATATTCCACTTCCCGTACAATACAAGGATTCTTAAAAGGAGTAGTTTTATTCAATTTCAAACTATTTGAAACATAATTATTTATCCTAACTCCATTAGGATTTAAAAGAATATTCTAGAGTATTTTAGAAGACTATAATCAATCCTAATAGCTTTAGGAATGATAATTAATAATAGGCCCTCCTCTAAATCATTGGGCCGCATAAAAACCAAATCGGGCCCAGTTTAGTATTTTGGCCATATATAACTTCCTCATTATTCATCGGAATTGGGCTTATAATATATCGTTGGAAAGGTCTTTTCAAACCCCATCCAACTGCGCCATTATTGGACCCTTATCATGGACTAAACTAAACTGGAATGCTTGTTTTTCATAAATAAGGTAAGAAAAGAAATATTTTCAAAAACAGAAAGAAGATATATTTTAATAAAAACATCCTCATCACTAGACTTTTCACACTTTCGCTTTGTTCGATAATCAAATGACATGAAAGGTATTCATCACTGGGTTTGGTTTTGGGGAGACACATTTGGGTGTCTACAACCGAGTAACCCTTGACCGACCGAGTAACCCCTGACCGAATTACTCGAGTATGAAACCCGTGGCCGAACTCCTTAAATAATATTGATCTAGTAACTCGAGTAACCCCTGACATGACCGAGTAACCCTTCGATTAACCCCTGACCGAATAACCCCTCAAGTAACCCTACACCGAGTGAACCTCTCGAGTAACCCCTGTCCGAACCCCTCAAGTAACCCCTGACTGAGTAAATTGAGTAACCCCTAACTGAATAACTCGGGTAACCTCTAACAAAATAACTCGGGTAACCCCTGCCACACGATGTGGCTTGCTGCACCAAAGCGTTTTTGTATTTTTATCATATATGTAAATATTACTTCTCATATTTTTCTTTCATTCATGGAGGATAAAAAATATGAAATTATCTTGTCTCATCACCTACTAAATTTTTTCACATGATGAATCAACCTCATCACTACACACATATTGCATCTTCCACATCCAAAAATTTACACGCCTAAAAAATCTGAAAAGCCACAGCTTAGTATTTTTTTTTCAAAAATTGTAACCTTCAACTATATATGACCTTAGAAGTATGCATAGGTTTTCCTTTAATTGTTTGCTGAATTTTATTTTTTAAAATTTATTATTATTATTATTATTATTATTGTTATTATTATTATTATTATTGTTATTATTATTGTTATTATTATTATTATTATTATTATTATTATTATTATTATTATTATATTTCATCATTTGATATTTTTATTGCACATACAATTATATATATAATAGTGAAAAAAGAAATTATATGTACACAGATAAAAGAAAAATAAAAAAGAAAAAGCATGCAAATTTCTCTTACATATCACCCGTGGCGACATATATATACAAAATATACAACGTGTTTTTATGTGATTGGCACACCGTATGGCCACTTGTAAAAAGAAATAGTAACGCCTATGACATCGAAAAGTTAACCCCTATCTTACTAACAGAATAGAGTAGCCCCTTATTATACATATTGAGTAAGTCTTAAATATTTACAAATAAAGTAACTCATACAGCACTCACAATGTAACCATTATCACACTTACTAATAAGTAAGCCTTATATTTTCCTTAAAAAAAAGGCTTATATCACTAATTGAGTGACCCTTATAACACTATCTGAGTAACCCTATAGTGATTGCCCACAGTGATGAATTACTAACACAGTCAAACTTTGCATATATGTCAATGCAATAGTTTGACTTAGTTTTTATGTAATTAAATATCAATAAAAAATTATAATTTTCTTAATAATAAAACCTTACATCAATATATATTTAACAACTTAAAATGATAAAATATGAATTTGTTACATTTATAAAATAAAGTAAATAAATAAATAAACTACAATTTATGTTAATATTATAGATAGTGGAAAAAAAGCCTAAATTGTTAGTTATAATAGGAGGAATGGAGTAAAAATTAGTGTCAAACTCCGTATTTAAAAATGAGAATTATAGTTTATAGAGAATTATATATCAATCAACTTTTTTTACATTTTGTAGATGTTATGCATGAGTGTGTTATGACTTTAGTTGTCGGATAAACGTTTATTTATAGGTTTAGCAAAAGTTTTAAAACTTGTTATAATAAGGAAAAATTGCATCTAATAATAAAACCTTTAACCGGTTCTTTTTTAATAATACAACCTTTCGATTATACATTAATATTACAACTTTTGACCTCCATTTATTTTTAACAGGCAAAAGGACCTGTAACCTGCTAAACAGGTTAACATGACATGTGTCGTCATGCCATTGGTTTAAATATTAAAAAAATAAAAAAATCAGAATTTAAAATTTTAATTAAAACTGATTTAACATTTAGTTTCCAAAAAAAAAATAAAAATTGTTATAACATTTAATATATGATTTTTGATAAAATAAATTTATTGTAATTAAAAAAGCCACCCACCCTCCTCCCCACACCACCTAGCTACCACTCTTTCTCCCCCACCCCCACCCACCAGCCACGTTCCAAAACCCTTGTCGGCGAAACCCCACCGGCCAACGGGCGAACCCTAAGCCGGCGACCCCCACCCGAAACCTCCACTAGCCCACAAACTCCCTTCTCTTGCACGAACCCAACCCCCCATCCCTTGCTCCGACATCGGCATCGGCATCGACACCGCCACCATCCCCACCCCCTCAGGCGGGTGCCGCGCCTTCCCCTCCCAATTTTGTCTTCTCCCTTCCCCTTTAAGTACCATACACGAAACCCCAAATCCGACTCACACCCCCTGAAACCCTAAAAATCCGACCAAAACCCCTTGAAACCCCTAAATCTCCCCTCCACCACCCTCGAAACCCACAGCTGCTAGGGTTTCGGGGGGGGGAGGGGCGGTTTGGGGGTTTTAACGCGATAGGTCGGTTTTTGGTGGAGAAAGGGAGAAGGGGATTGTTCGTGGTGGGAAAAAGGGTTATGGGATTATGTTTGGGTGGGTGGTGCGAAGGGGTAAGGGGGGTGGATAGCCCAACGATGGGTGAGCTGGGCGCCGATCGACCGCTCTAGGATGGGGAGGGGGTAGCGTGCATGGGAGGAGATGAAGGAGTGGTGGTGGAAGGGTGATGGGAGAGAGGGTGGCAGTGTTTTGGGTTTTATTTAATTTTTTTTACAATAATAATAAAAGCAATTTTTATTATTTAAATTTTTTTAATAATTAAAAACATTAAATAAAATTTAAAAATCAAATTAAATTGACAAAACCAATAAAAAAAATGACATGTGTCATGGTAACTTGTAAAAACAGGTTACCAACCGGTTATTTCTTGATTAAAATAGAGGCCCCTAAAGGTTGTAATCAATATACAGGTATAATCCAAAGGTTGTATTATTAAAAACAACCGGCCAAAGGTTGTATTCTTTATTGCAATTTTTCCTTATAATAATTCTGAGATTTCGTGTTTAGGAGTTTTATAATAAAATATTATAGCAAATGAATTATATATAGCATGCATAATTTTTTTAAAAAAAATTTAAGTATGATATACCTAAAATCTGAAGGATTTATGTCTTCGTTGTGTGCAATTAATAGATATATAAATGAATCAAATTACGGAGATAATTAAGTTCGAACATTTGGGTCATCGTTTTATCATAGCTATAGGTACTAACGATCTTTTGAATAGTAAATAGGCCAAATCCCAATTGGACAGATCCTATAAGGTCACACAAAGGGCCTAGATTGAGCACGAGAGGATGAGGCCCATAATGGGCCTCATCCCTAGTATGGCCGACCCGACCATATGGAGAAGGTTGGAGGTTTTTGGGCTTCCTAACCTAGTCTAATTATAATATGATTATAAAATAGACTTGGTGCTTAGGGTTTGCTAGTAAGAAATTCAGTGATCAGTTTGATCAACCTTAATAAGAAAACACGAGACCAAACCTTCTCAAACTTCCCTCTCTCTGACATCACTCTCTCCTCCCTTGGCGCCGGTTGTGGTTCGTGGTGGTGGCTTAGTCCATTAAAGTGGTGATTGCGGTTTTCCTCAATCACTCGACCAATCTAGTATTGGTGGACGGCTCGTTCGAATCTCGTGGACTAAGTAGAGGAGCAACGTTTGGGGCTCTATTCTCTCCTTGATTTGCATGTCAAATTGCTACGTGGAATTCACACTTCAAAGGTATGATTATGTGTCTTGTGTGTTATGCATGCGATCTTGGGATTAGGTGCTTGATTGAATATGATTCATGATTTTCCGCTTTATAGTACCTGCTATAAACTCCTACAAAATCATATGGTAGAAGATTAGTAAAGTCATTATAATTGTATCACTATTTACATTTATTTTTTTTAGAGAAAACACTCAATCTACATATTATGCTATTTAATTACGATTCACAACATGTCTAATTGTTTATATATAAGCTAGAAAGCACATTATTATCAAGTTTTATCTTATTGGTCAAAATGGTAAATTGGAGATCGTTTAATTGTAACACTTAACAAAGTGGAGTTAGTACTCCATATTATATTTTTGGATTTTTTGACTTTACCACCAAAAAAAATCGCGAAATTGTTTTTTACTACCAAAAATTTTAAAAGTTTTATTTTATCACCAAAAAAAAAATTAAAAATTGTTTTTTACCACCTGTCGTCAAAAAACCTAACGGAATATTTTAAATTCTTCGATTTTTGTGTCAAACACATCATATTTGAGGGTCTTGGGGGGCATTTTGGCCCTACGGCTCCAATTTGAGGTCGGAATCGACAAAAAATGATCGGAAATGCTTCTTGTTGTGCATTAAAAATACCTCGGTTTGCGTGAAACACGCAAAACGAGGCATTTTCGATTATTTTTTGTCAATTCCAACTTCAAATTGAACCCATAGGGCCAAGATGCCCCCCTAAACCTATGAACTACATATTTTGCGCACGAAAATCGAAGTGTTTTTCTTAAAACCGTTAAATTTAACGGTTTTCTTG